>NW_024747861.1:465000-577500 GCF_018991925.1 Homarus americanus | reverse complement strand
ACTGCTGTCAAGTTTGTATTATCGTCTTTTCTATCATCGGCCATTGCAACCATTGAGCTGGTGGGTGAAATTATTTCCTGGGTACGTGAGGAACTCTGCTGGCATACAAGGCCCAAGTAAAGTCAAAGAGCCGGCCAGTGGGATGCTCTAACACCCTCATTTTCTACACCAGCTGCTTCAAAGGCTCTCAAGCAATCCAGTTGGTATAACCCCATCATAGAGAATATCTCCATGGCAGAGCTTGAGGAGGCGCCATCAACACAAGAGACTGTCCTCCTTCAGGCAATAAAAGCCTCCTCCACCACTCAGGGACATCCTACTGCCTGTCACAAACTATTCAATTCCTCCACCATCAAAACCTACGTATCAGCAGTGCCCTTCATCTCGCCGAGGCAATCTTCACTGAACACGAGTGTAGGTGAGGAGATATGATCGTCCCAGCAGAAAAAGAACCCCTTTACTTGAGGCCAAACGACTCTCTAAAGCTCCCTGATTGGGTAACCACCAATGACTGGAAATATGGCAGATATGATGGTACTACACAGGTGCTCCTACCTGTAATAGAATCATGGAAAATAGCCCAAATTCTCCATACACGATCTTTATCACCTTACCTGAGGCAGAGGGTGTCTTTACGTATATAATGAGAGAGGTTGTCTATATATATATATAACCCACCACGTACTGCACCGCATCACACACACAAAGAATCAAGATGCCACACCAAGCAGCACACGACAGCGATCCTCGCACGAGAAACCAAAATCCAATATCAGAGTTCAATAACGGATGAGTTCCAATATTTCATCCCCAGTTAAAGGAATGCCTTCAAGGAATATCAAAAGATTCCTTTCAATAAATATAACAATATTCTACCGTGGCCCACGCCCGTCGACATGTCGGTCCGGGACTCCCGCCCGGTACCGGGTCTCGCTTGGGTTACTTGTGCAGTGTTCCAGTTCGGTAAGAGACACAACGTCTGCTATATCCGCCGCTCCTTTTGTTCGGCGCGAGAAGTTATCTTTCTCCCTTTCTTAAGTCTTTCTTTATATTTCATTAGCTTTCGTTACTTTAGGCAAGAGAATATTAAAGTTGCATCAGTCGTAATTTAGGTCATGCTAGGTAAAGTAATCCATTGTTGGTTAATATTCATTTAAAAGCTCCGTGAGAGCAGTTCACCAGTTTCCAGTACCCTGTTACCTGTCTTGAAAGCGTCCACATATGAAGGTGATGTTATCAAATGATGCCATACACTTCCTCCCTACCTCAAGACTCCTGCATTTCATTAATGTATTTATTGATCATAAATACGATAACTCTGCATGTTCGTGTGCGTCTTTGGGTACTGTATGTGTGTGTGTGTGTGTGTGTGTGTGTGTGTGTGTGTGTCTTTGGGTACTGTATGTGTGTGTGTGTGTGTGTGTGTGTGTGTGTGTGTGTGTGTGTGTGTGGGTTGATCATCCACTAGACTGTCGTCGTGGTCAATATGCCCTCAGTGTTATGCCTCCGTGGCTCCTCACAGCAGTAGGAGATACCGTAAAATATTATACGCCCAATTTTATGTGTACGGGATATGCGGTTGACGAGGATTTGAGCAGCCGTTTGAGGTCAGACTCCATAACTCTGTGGAACATGATTGTTACTGACTCAGGTCTACATGTTTACAGATTGTTGCTGTAAATCCATTCTTTATTCTTTTAGTTTATAGCTGGGGGAATATCTAATGCGATTACAGGTAAGACTTTGTTTATTTATTCAGCTCAAATATTTGCTTCTGGTCTTAAAACTCGCTATCGTGTTTGATGGTAAACTTAGTCAAAATTACAGAAAATAATAAAAACAAACTCGCCTTAAGGACACAACAATATATACACCAGAGTTTATACAATCAATCTGTTGTTGTTTTTCTTTATTTCATTCAACATTTCAGACATCTCAGAGATCATCTTTTGGATTCAGGATAAAATTGGACTCTGGGTAAAACACAAAACCATATATTTATAAATTTTTCCCCGGTAATACAATATATTTAATTGATATATAAACATTAAAAAATACCTCAAAATATTTATCTCTCGTAACGAAGAAATACAGGGTGTCCATAAATGATTACCCTATAAACAGTATGGCCTCATGTTTTAATCAGGGTAACCATTTATGGACACCCTGTATATCTTCATTACGAGAGATAAATATTTTGAGGTATTTTTTTTTTTAGAACTTAGAAGAAAACGAATATCTTGACTGGGACAATAAATCATGCTAAATGACCCTCTTGCTCGGTGGTGGAATGCCCCTCACAAATCAAAACCTTGACTGTCAGACCGTCTAAGTTTTTGATTAGTCAGCAGCACGCAACCCCTCGGCATTAGTCAACCTTAGCAGACAAGATTATCAGTCGACCACCGTTTCCGTTTTCAATTCCAGTATTTTTCCTCTCTAAATTTCTTTGTTATTATTGATTTTCCACAGATATCCTTACCCTTTATAGATTATTAATTTATCGTATTTTCTTCCATTTGTATCATAATTCCGGGTTAGGTTACTAAAGAAAGAGGCCACTTAAATCCTGGTAATACCCATGATAATAACACACACATAAAAACCACATGTATTAAAATCTCGGATAAATTTCACACTTGTTGAATTCTTGACAGTGTGAATATAAAATGTTTAAAGAGTATTTAGTTTATTTACTCGTTCGTGTTAGTGGAGGTTATGGCGTCTCTTAAATTATTGTATAAAAGATTCCCTCAAAATACTTTATATTGATGCTTTTATTACTTCTACTACTACTGCTACTACTACAAAAAACTACTACTACTACAAAAAACTACTACTACTACTACTACTACTACTACTACTACTACTACTACTAATAATAATAATAATAATAATAATAATAATAAATAAACTAAGCATGACAAAAACAATACTAATAAATCAACTCTTAACTATCTCATAAACGTTCCCATCCCATAAAACACAAGACTAACTACACAACTACGTTAACTACACCCAATAAACCATCTCAAACCACACTAGAAAACAAAGCCATGAAGTGTAATAAACCAGAAACCATCGTTAAACCTATCATAAATTCTAATCCTTCGGAGTGGGTCAAAGTGTGCTTGCTGTGAGCGGCCATAGAGGGGCAATAAAAACACATTTACTGCTCCTCTCTTAACTTTGTACATCGTTCCAGCTGCATAAAGATCCCCGATACTTCCCCGGTGATAATGATTTAGGTGGCCGTTAATGCTAGCTGTGTCTAATGGCCAAGTTCTGTGTGGCCGTTTATGGCAACTGTGTTCAAATGGCCAAGTTCTGGGTGGCCGTTTATGGCAACTGTTAAGATGGCCAAGTTTTGTGTGGCCTTTTATGGCAACTGTTTTCGAATGGACAAGTTCTTGGGTGGGGGTTAGATAATGCTAAAGAATGTATAACAGGAAGGTCTTTCTGAATGTTCTCGTCTCTTTCATTCTCACCTTTTTCGAGACATTTCTTCGTCACCATCTCTCTATCTCTCAGATATTCTCTCTTGCTCTCTCATTCTCTCCCTTTTCGAGACTATTTTATCCACGATCTCTCTTACTCACACAAATTCTCTCTTGATCTGTCATTCTCACCCCCTTTCCGAGACCTTTCTTCTCTCACTATCTCTCCAGCTCTCACACAAACTCTCTCCTGATCTCCTACGACCGCCCCGCCCCCAGACCCGTGTCAGCTGGGCCACAGGAAGCTTATATCTGCGGATTTACATATTTATCGGGCCGTTATGAGGGAGGATAACCCCCCTTCCCCTCACCTCTCTCCCCCACTCACCCTTTCCCACTCACCTCTTCCTCTCTCCCTTTATCCCTTCCTTCAAGCACTCGGGGTCATGGGAATGTGTTTGGTGAGAGGGGACACCTTCTATTCTATAGGGAGTGGTGGATAGGAGTGAGGACACACACACACACACACACACACACACACACACACACACACACACACACACACACACACACACACACACACACACACACACACACACGTACGAACAGGGAAGAAACCCGGCATATTTGTTTTTCATTTTGGGTTCCACACCACCATTAATCAAGAGCTCAGTTTGTAATTAATTAGTGTCATTCCGGAGGGCGTAATTAATGACAGACTGCAGACGCTGGATGGCTCACCTGTCACCTACCACACCAATTATAGAAATGTCACGACCCAGGAAGACGACCTTAATGGAAAGCAGAATTAATTGTGTGGGTCGTTTTTCAAGACTCGGGGTCAAAGGAGGAATTATTGTTGTGTATTGTTATGATGGAGTTAAAAAGTGTGTGTGTGTGTGTGTGTGTGTGTGTGTGTGTGTGTAATTATACTGCAACATAAAACAAAAAAATAAAGACATATATAACAACACTATAAACACGTAAACAAAATCCTCCTCCTTCTTCCCTTTTCCTTTCCTCTTCCTCCTTCCTTCCTTTTACTTCCTCCCTCCTCCTTCTCTCCCTCCTACTACAACACAACAAGACAATTACAGCACTCACAGCACTATCACAGCACTATCACAGCACTCACAGCACTATCACAGCACTATCACAGCACTCACAGCACTATCACAGCACTATCACAGCACTATCACAGCACTATCACAGCACTATCACAGCACTCACAGCACTATCACAGCACTATCACAGCACTATCACAGCCAGCCGAAAACAGCATTAAACGCACATCTGACCACATCACTCATCACCACAACAAATGAACTTCTCACTCAGAACAACAAAAATAATAATCTTTGTCTTGGGATTTTTTGGAGAGAATCGAGGTAGAAGATGATGCTGAGAGAGAGAGAGAGAGAGAGAGAGAGAGAGAGAGAGAGAGAGAGAGAGAGAGATGTACGGGAAGTGAAAGAATGAATAAATAGATAAATATTAACCGTATAGTGCGCAAAAAAAGTGCATAAATTGATACTAATGTGAGAGGAAAGTGAGAATAAACCCGTGTACTGTATTGTGATGTAAGAGGAGACAGACAGACAGATAGACAGATAAACGTACGAGTATAATAACAGAGAACATCGTATCTCTTACGTTGAAACAGAGACGATGAACCTACCAGGAAATCCCTTTATAGAGGTAGCTGTGGGTGGTGACTCTCCTCTCTCTCTCTCTCTCTCTCTCTCTCTCTCTCTCTCTCTCTCTCTCTCTCTCTCTCTCTCTCTCTCTCTCTCTCTCTCTCTCTCTCTCTCTCTCTCTCTCTCTCTCTCTCTCTCTCTCTCTCTCTCTCTCTCTCTCTCTCTCTCTCTCTCTCTCTCTCTCTCTCTCTCTGCTAATACAAGGGAATGTAGTACAAGACCAATTTGGCCCATTAAGCTTGCCCGTCGCCCCTAAATCACTGTATAACTGTTAACAAGGCGAGGATTGATGGTGTTGCAAGGAGCATTGTAGTCACGTGGTCTCACAAGGTTAGGTTAGTTTTGGTTAGGCTAGGTTAGGTTAGGTTAGGTTAGGCTAGGCTAGGTTAGGTTAGGTAGTCTTGTGTTGATAGTGGTTTATATTGTATACACTGTCCTCATCTCAAAGGAAACAAATGTGTGATATAAAGAGTGTGTGTGTGTGTGTGTGTGTGTGTGTGTGTGTGTGTGTGTGTGTGTGTGTGTGTGTGTGTGTGTGTGTGTGATATATCCACAAGGAGATTCTGTTTAGTATTATATAAATTATCTGATGGATCTGGTAAATTGCTTGGGAAAATAGTATGAAACGCCTATGATTCTGTGAGTTAGTTTAAATATGAGCAAAATAACTAAATAACTAGACTGCTGGTTGGTGTTGTAAGAGTGAAGGACTGATGGAGGACAATGACTTTAAAAGCAGTGTGTTGTGTGAGCTAATTCAGGACTTGAAGCTGACCTTTCCCTGGGAGCGGCCTTGTCCTTCCTCCTTTCTCCTTCTCCCTTTCCTCCTTCTCTCTCCTTCCTTTCTCCTTTCTCCTCATTCTTCCGCAGTTTTCTTCTTCTCAATATATTTTTATTTATTTCTTGTGTCAATAACTCAAGACAAATAATTTATACATTTATTAATATTTTAAACTTGTTATTTATTTCATTTGATGCTTTTAGGTTTTTTTTTACCAGAAACAATAGTACAGGTAGAATGATTTCTTAATTATTTATATATAAACATAAAGATAGTGAGTTAAACCTTTATGTAATGTGATAAACTGGACGATGTATGTAAATTAAGTATTGATTTGTTCTTGAAATATACACCGTAACACAACGTTTATATTGTAGTATGAGGGAAACAACTACAGAATGACGACTTAGACTAATTTTGTTTTATATAATCGTCTACAAAACAATAGAAACAAAACTGAAATCCCATCACATTGGAAATAATAGCAGGTGATTAGACTCTGATTGCCTTTTAATTATAGGTGGATGATTGGAATCTGATCTTCTCTAAGACACAAATTAGGAATATTGGAATACAATCGGGGGTTTAAGACTCACAATAGAGGTTTGGGATCTTCTTATCTCTCTCTTGGATCAGGTTCGGGTGACAGGTAGTCTTAGGTGATAAAGAACGTTTGTTATGTAAATGAAGGTAGTATGTACGAGGCCCCTCTCTGCTTAATAAAATCATCCTGTGTTAACCAAATAAAGTATAAAAAGTGGGGTTATACTTACAGACACAGATTAAATAAGGTAACAGTAATTTAATCTGGTTAATTCACCGGTAATCATAACATTTCCTGCTTTTAGTGATTGTATGAATTAATTTTCTACTTAATTCAGAGTATATTTTTTCCCCTATATCACATAATACTATAATATCAAATAACGTTATATAAGAGGATATTGTTTTTTTTTTGTTTTTTTTAAGTAAGAGAAAACCGAAAATGTGACATAAACAACAATCAAAAGCCCCCGAATAATAACAAAAGATATTCCAACCCACCCAAGGGAGTCATTGCACAACACAAGAGAATCCTTCTTATAAACGTATACTAGGCAGCTCTGAGAAACGTTTTTACTAGGCAGCTCTGAGAAACGTTTTTGTGTTTATGTGTCTATGTCTGGTGGGTAGTCTCGTGTGAATGGCCTGAGGGAGGTAGTCTTTAGTGGGTTTTTTTTTTTTTTTTTCTTCAAGGGGTAGATTTTTTCTGAGATTTGAGGTGGGATGGTAGTGGTTGGGGAGGGTGGTGGGGATGGTGGAGAGGGATAGTGGGGATAGAAAGGAGGAGAAGGGACGGAGGAGGAGACGATCATGTATAAATAGTTACGTGAGATTTTTTTTGTCTGTGTGTGTGTGTGTGTGTGTGTGTGTGTGTGTGTGTGTGTGTGTGTGTGTGTGTGTGTGTGTGTGTGTGTGTGATATATGTAATTTTATATCCATTTGACAAATAAAAATATACCTGATCCTATAAATATAAACCCTATCAGCAATTTTTCCTCCATTTCTATAAACATTCTGAGTTCGGTGACGTAAATGGACGATGATTCTGACTCTAAGGAAACATTTGAATAGCCATTAAACATTTCAGAACGACACTGTGTTTATTTATTGCCTGTGTGTGTGTGAGTGTATGTGTGTTTATCTATCTATCTATCTATCTATCTATCTATCTATCTATCTATTTAACCATCCGTCCATCCATCCATCATAATAATAACATCGTATGAAACAAAATTATAAAAGTTAGATTATATAGATACCAGCAAGGAAGGTTAGCAAACAGCGATAAAAGCGATAAAAGTCAATAAACAAAGGAATAAGATAAGAAAAGGTGAAGAAACAGGGTAGAAGCCATAAGGAGTTTTATACATGGCGTTGAGCAGAAGTAAAAGATTTTAGGAGATACTGGAAGTGGATATGAGGTAAATAATTGAAAGATATACAGGAGCCCCAGTACCTGAGCTGTCTCATAAATTCCTTCCAACTCTCTCGCCTCCTGAAACATTTTTCCCTAGAATAACCCCCCCCCCTCCTCCCCCTGCCCCCTCCCCTCTTCCCCCTCCCCCCAACTTTTTCTGGGGTTTCTGTAAGGGGGGGGGGATCGCTTTGTATTGAATATGTTGTTGATTACATTATATATATATAGATGCGTTTTACTTATCTAAATACAATTGGTTTTATCCTGGTGAGACATTTTTCTTGGGATTTTCTTTTCCTTGGTGAGAAACATTTCTTTTTTTTTATTTATAGATTATAGAATAATAAAGATGTTTGTATATACTGTAATTCCAAATATTTTTTATATAAAACTAAAATTTCTATTACTATTAAGTTATTAGATTATGACTATGAGAAAGAACAGTTTACACGTTGTATGATGAAACAAGTTGATTCAGTTTACAGTATGTTGTGTTATCACTCTTCACAATGTTTCGTCAAGCTAATGAGACTCGCTTTCACAGGTAGTCTAGATTCACAGCTGAAATTACATTCCTTTTAAAAATAGTAGGAACAAATAAACGTGAACTCAGGAATACGATAAAACAAGCAACATATTTCACCTTTAGTTTATATAAGAGTAAAGAAAACTAAACTGTCTTAGCTGGTGGTGGTATGCTTGAGAGAGAGAGAGAGAGAGAGAGAGAGAGAGAGAGAGAGAGAGAGAGAATTTCAGGGACGTGGCCTCTAGTGGTCGTAGCAAGTGACTTTCACACAAATTTACGGTACACATAAGTGCTAGTCTCGGCTACTTTACGTACTTGATGAACTCGTGTGAACTTGTGTGAACATTTGTAATCAGAAATTTGGAGGATTAATCATTTTTACGTGTTAGTTTTGAATTCAAGGCGGGGTGAATTCAATATATGGTGAATGCAATTATTGTAGTAGTGAATTCAAGATGAGTGAATTCAACCACCATGTGCGATACACTACATACATATTCATATATCTCTGACTGCCGGGAGAACTTTTCTAAAAATATATGACTATATTTTTAACAGATAACTTTTACACTACATTATTTTTCTGGTAGATTTTTACATTGGCATAAATATGGAAATTACTGAGCATAATAAATGTACCCTGACTTGCCTTCCCTGGTTGATGATATGAATAAAAAATGAATTATTTATGGTTTACTAAATTACTTACAGTTTTCGAGTTAAAATCTATTAGAATGACTTTTTTTCCTGTATTTATTCCAGCTTAGTAACCGTCTTGCCTGACTGATGGATGTTAATTGTTTGTGAGGGAGGAATGTTTTATGTATTTTTTAACACAATCGATATCCAATCATGTTTTGTTTATCCTTCTGTGATGATTATTCGCCTCCCCTGTTTGTTGGTTTATCTCTCTCTCTCTCTCTCTCTCTCTCTCTCTCTCTCTCTCTCTCTCTCTCTCTCTCTCTCTCTCTCTCTCTCTCTCTCTCTCTCTCTCTATCTCTCCATCTTCAAAACTATCTCCTGTTACATTGTTCCATCTCCATTCCATTTTACTCACCATCCTTGCACCTTTTTTTTCCTGTATTCACTTTCCTCTTCTTCCTTCCACGCCGTATTTCTTCCCTTCTCCCTCTATCATCGCCAGCTTTACCGTGTGGATCAGCTCAAGTGAATAAGCCGTGTTTTTTTTTTCATCCTCAGATTTACACCATTTTTCCATTTCAGTTATTTTTATTTTCTTTCGTGTTTATTATTTTTTCCCTTGTTAAATATCCTTTCACTGTGTATGGGTGTATAATCATTTTATTTTCTTGTTCTTCTGGGTGTGGTAAGAATATTTCATCAACAAATTTGGTTTATGAATTTGAAAACGTGTTGGATTTTTTTTAAGCGTTTATTTACATTTTTTTAAAGGGTGATACAGAACTAAGGGAAGAATATTTTGTGCTTAAAAAATGGTTTCTCAGATTAAAAAAAAAATTTAATCTAGGCATGAGAGATTTGTGTTCATTTATTTATTTATTTTTTTAATGTTCTTAACACGTTGATGTATTAATGGGTGTGCATTAATTGAGACACACACACACACACACACACACACACACACACACACACACATGAAGTAAAAGACAAATAAACATATCCATTTATAACTAAGAGAAATTATTTAATACCACCTACATCAAGACTCTTCAGTAGGATTTCAGTGGCATCCATTTTATAGAACAGGAGAGGGAGGAGGGAGGGGGATTGAGGAGGGAGAGGGATGGAAGAAAGTGCTATGTGAATAAGATCTTAGCGACGGGAGAGGATCGAGAGAGAATATTTAAAGCCCCGAGCTAGACTCTCTCTCTCTCCTCTCCTATCCCATATTCCTCATCTCTCTCTCTCCCTCTTCCCCTCTTTATGTTCCCTTTACCTTTCGTTCTCCCCCTTTCCTCTTCCCTCTCTTCTATCTCCTCCCGCGCTCTTCTATCTTCTCTCCCTTCTTTTCTCTCTTCTCTACCATTCTTCTTTCCCCTCTCCCCTCTCTGCTCTTCCGTCTTCCTTTTCTCCTCTCCCCTTTCTCCCTCCATCTTTTTTATCTCTTTCCTTGTGAGGTTTATTTTTTTTCTTTATCTCTCTCCCCATCCTCTTCTCTCCTTCCCTCTCTCCCCTTGTCATCCAGTTTTCTTTGTTTTTCTTTCATTGTTTTGTGTTGTCTTGGTATATATATATTTTTGGGGGGTCCTTCATTGTCCCATATTCTACCAAACCTTTGTTGTTGTTTGTCTACTTCTATTTATTTATTTCCTCTTGTTACTATTTCTTTGGATTATTTACATTTGTCTTATCTCTTTTTTCTCTTCTTAGTTCTGTTTCCTCTTATTGACTCTTTAATCTAGTTTTTTGTATTTATTTTTCATTTATCTTCATTCACTCTTTATTTTCTTTATTTCTTCGTTTATTTTACTTTCTCATGATATTCAGTTTAGTTTCTCTATTTTTCCCTTTTTTTCATTTTCTCATGCACACTTTTATTTAGGATTTTATTATTTCTCTTCCTTTATTCCTTGTGCCTTATCGTCTCATTCGTTATTGAGATCCGACGTGAAGGATGATTCAATTCGGTGTTAATAAGTTTGGTCATTAGAGACAAGAGTTAGACCACAGGGGAGACCTTACAAAGATTTATTTTTTCGTCTTTATTCTAATTATTTTGTCTGTTGATTTATCTCTGTCTCTTTATTTGGTATTCACACACACACACACACACACACACACACACACACACACACACACACACACACACACACACACACACACGGTTACCATATTCTAAGCCACGAGATAACTATTGCACCAAGAGCGAACATTAATGCTCTTAGGTGGGGATTTGCGACAGATTTTGCGACAGCAATTGCGGGCGTGTACTCGAGGAGGAGGAGGAGGAGGAGTGACAAACATACAAGGTAATTCGTGTATGCAATTTAACGGCGTTTTTTTTGAGGTAGGAAAAGAAAGAAACAAAGAGACAGAAAAATAAAGAAAGAAAGAGAAAGGAAGAAAGAAAGAAAAAGAAAAAAAACACAAAACAAATAGGGTAAGACTCACACAACCGCAAGAATAAGACGAGCAGAACTCAGGGAAACTCATAACCCAGGTATATACAGTATATTCCTCCCAACCCAGTAACCCGGAGTAGGAGGGAGGGGGAGGGATATATTCACCAGCACCTAGGAACCCCCCTCCCCGGTACAAATAGTCACTGGGAACCGAGTATCCTTGTGTTATGATGGCCACAGCGAGGGATACAGGCCGTGAGGGTTGTGGGAATGACGGCCTGCAGCTGCTTACCTATGGCCTGTATTGTAAATAGACAGGACAAACTATATTATTCTTGGGTCACAATCATGTAGATATTGTAGGAGAAAACTGTTGGTGGAAAATTATATATATATTTTTTAATTTTACCAACTAAAGGAAATTGTGTAGGGTTATTTTTTCGTTAATAAGTAAATTGTACATTGTTGGGTAAAAATAAAATAATGAAAAGTCTTACGTATTTTGTATCTAATTCGTTATACGTTTTATGTCTAGTTAATGTTTATTTTATTTATTCGATTTTATACACATTTTTATTCCTACTGTTGTCTCGTTTATTTGTAAGTAGTGTTTTTATTCAATTATTTATTCAATATATATAAATTGTTATTTCTCGGTGTTCAAAGCTCGTTCGTTATAACAGACGATATGGAGAGCTATTACCAGGTAGACTATAAACAGGTAAGCTACGAACAGGTAAGCTCGGTAAGCTATGAACAGGTAAGCTATCCATTACCTCCATTAATATTGTGAGCAAAATTACTGTCATCCGTCAAGTTTTGAGTTTTCAGGTAAACACGTATTTTCCTCACGGCTCATAAATTTTCCTCAGTGACGTGGTGGGAAAAATATTGTTTTGGGTGACTAGAAAGACAAGAATAGATTAAATTTAATATATTTTACTGGGGTATTATCTCTCTCTCTCTCTCTCTCTCTCTCTCTCTCTCTCTCTCTCCACAACAATAGGAGAGAGAATAGGAGGAACAGGAGGGTGGAAACAAAGGAACAGAGACTCATTTTCCACGGCGTGATATTCAAAGGCTCAGTGATCCCCCTATCGTGAGGCGGCGCCCTGTGTGAGGATAAACATGAGGCGAGGATAAGGATAGGTGGCAGGACGGGTCTATTTCTCTCTCTCTCTCTCTCTCTCTCTCTCTCTCTCTCTCTCTCTCTCTCTCTCTCTCTCTCTCTCACCTGTAGCCTGTAATCGTCTGTAGGAGGAAAACAATATGGAGTTTGGAAGGACGTGACCTGTACTCACTGAAGACTGTAATTTCCTGTGTGAGGACAGTAAATGGTAGGAAGTAAGAGTAGGATGGCCTGCAGTTGTTCTATCTCTCTTTCCGTTTATATAATTTCCTCCCTGTAATGTTGTGGACAAGGGTGGGTAGGATGGCCTGCACACGTGTTCTCCTTGCAACCTGTAATCCTGTGCTTGAGGAATAATACACGGTGTGGACTTAGAAAGGTAGGGTGGCCTGCGCTTGACCTACTTCTCTCACGTTGCTTATATCGTAGTCTGCCTGCAGGTCGTAATCCCCTGGGTGAAAGTAAACAGGTGGTTTAACTAGGGGAGGTGAGGTCTCTCTCTCTCTCTCTCTCTCTCTCTCTCCTTCGCGACTCCATCTCACCTGCATCGTCCATGACCCAACTCAGAGCCTCCTTTGGGATATCAGAGAAGGAAACCAGATTATATCACCAGCGAGGGGAGAGCAGAACACGAGATCAGGTCACGAGATACACTGGTGATAAAATTCAGAGGTATTTTTATGCCTCGGAATAAATTTGTGAGAAAGTAAATAAGAATCACAAGACGAGCAGGAGGAGGAGAGGGAGAAGGATGAGGGAAGGATGAGGATGAGGGAAGGATGAGGAGGAGGGAAGGATGAGGAGGAGGGAAGGATGAGGAGGAGGGAAGGATGAGAGGGGGTATCCACTGGTATAAGCTTGGTTGAAAGGTCCCTGAGCAGATGTTGTAATTTTATTAATGTGGTATTGTGTTGATCAGTGTTGCATCAGTTAGTGTTGAATCTGTCAGTGTTGCATCTGTTAGTGTTGCATAAGTCAGTGTTGAATCTGTCAGTGTTGCATCAGTCAGTGTTGAATCTGTCAGTGTTGCATCTGTTAGTGTTGCATAAGTCAGTGTTGAATCTGTCAGTGTTGCATCAGTCAGTGTTGCATCAGTCAGTGTTGCATCTGTCAGTGTTGCATCAGTCAGTGTTGCATCAGTCAGTGTTGCATCTGTCAGTGTTGCATCTGTCAGTGTTACATCAGTCAGTGTTACATCAGTCAGTGTTGCATCAGTCAGTGTTGCATCAGTCAGTGTTGCATCAGTCTTCCCTAATCACTGAGATGGTCAAGTATGCTGATTATTTTTTCCCTTTCTCCTCCCTCTATCATCACGTCTTTTGTATTTATTTTATCATCCCTCTGCCTCCCCTACTTATCTTTCCACTCTGTTTGTGTTTCTCATTCCACACCAATCCACTCTTCTTCTCCCTTCTTCCTCTTCCCTATTTATTCTATCAGTTATTCTCTCCTGTCTTTCTCTATATATATCTACAACTTCCCCTTCCTCCTATCTGGTTTTCCCCTTCTTCTCTACCATATTTATCTCACTTTGCCTATTTCTCTCTCTGTCTCTCTCTCTCTCGCCCTTTCTTCCACTTATCAGTTTCCACCCTTATCCGCCCTATTATTTTTTCTCTTAATTTCTATTTCTCATCGAATTTAATTTATTTTCACGTTCATATTTAATCTAAATTTCTCTATATACTTTACATTAATCCTTCCTTTCTCTATTATTCTTTCTTCGTATCTCTCTTCCTTTGTTATTCATTTACTTTGCATTTTATCTTTTCTTCTTCTACTCCTTACCTTACCTCGTATCTCTAATTAAACAATAATAATTTTTTACCTGTTTTCTCTATCTAAATTATTCCTGTACTGACTTAACTGATGGATGTTGTTTTATCACTCATGAGGGATATTTTTAAATCAAGTACAGGCAATGGGGTAATTCTTGGTCACCCTTGTTTAATTTCTTTGTTTATCTTTATCTTGTCGTAATTTGGGGATAATTTACTTGTCGTGGTCTGCCCTTCTACACTCATTATGTTCCCTCATTATATATCTTCGCTACACGATACCAACTACGGGTTCTAGAGAGTAACCTTAGATTCACCTGAAGATTTGCCCTCACCTTAATGTTATAATGTTATACCTGGAGAGCTTAGGGTAGGTTAGGTTGGATCTCACACACACACACACACACACACACACACACACACACACACACACACACACACACACTTCAATTCAAAAGCAAACACAAATATTCCATTCGCACGGTAGTAACACAAACACTTCCTCCCTCCCTTCTCCCTCTCACTCTCCCTCCCTCCCCAGCTATCCCTTCACCCTCCCTGACCCTCAACCACATTCCTTACCCTCCCTTCTCTCCCTCCTCACCCCACTTCCACCTTTCTTCCATTCTCAAATATATCTCCTCTCTCCCTTCCCTCTCTCTTCAACTCACACCTATCCCCCCTCTCACTCTACCCTCCTCCTTTTACCTCTCCCCCCTCCTCTCTATCCCTTCTCCCCCTCTCCCCTTTCCTCTCTCCCACTTTCAGTTTCGAACACTCTCACACATCACCGAACGTTCATAATAATTTTGCAGGGGAAATGTATTTTTGGATGTTCCAGTTTTGCCCCCACAGCTGGTGTCGGTGTCATAGACGTCGCTGGTACATGAGGGGATACGGGGGGGAATTTTCCCTAAGTGGTGACCGGGGTAGGGAGGGAGAGGTAGGGAAACGTAAAACATGTAGGGTAATAATGTCAATTTAGGGAGGAAAATTGGCCGCGTGATGGACGAGAATAGAGGGTGAATATTTTTTATGATTGAAGCTGGTTGGGGAGATTCGAATGTGATTAGGGGTAAAATATATGAGGGGTGTGGTGTAGAGAGGGTGTGGTGTAGAGAGGGTGTGGTGTAGAGAGGGTGTGGTGTAGAGAGGGTGTGGTGTAGAGAGGGTGTGGTGTAGAGGATGTGGTGTGGTGTAGATGGTGTGGTTAGGGGGAACTAAGATGAACCTAACACTAACACAAAACTAGCAATAACCTAACACTAACCTAACACTAACCTAATCTAACTTATATCTGTGTTTAAGAGGAGAGGGAGGGAGGGGGGGTAGCGGTGTTTAGAGTACAGATGTAAACACAGACCTGGAAATAAGAGCCTAACAATTCAATTTATCGTTGAGTTAAATCCCATCAACACGCTTGACAATTAGGGTAAAAATATCCCATTAAATACCAAAGTAAACAGGTTAGGTTAAGTTAGGTTTGGTTTACGTTAGGTTAGGTTACGTTAGATTTGGTTTAGGTTAGGTTAGGTTAGTGTTGGTGCTAGTGTAAATACCTGAGTAAACAAGTTGTCATAAATGCAGGTGGTAAATAAATATTACTCGTGTTATTAGTATGATAATATTTTATATATTACAGTAGTGTTATGTATGTATCAGAGGTGATATATTATGTTGCCTAACCAAACCTAACCTAACCTAACCTAACCCTTGAGTATAATAATTAACCTACTAAGAAAGATACTTTAACCCTTGAGTTTTAAGAATTTGGTTTAGTCAGTGGACTCAAACGTTCTCAAGGGGTTTAAATCATCGTTCTCAAGGAGTTCAAGTCATCGTACTCAAGGGGTTGAAGTCATCGTACTCAAGGGGTTCAATTCATCGTACTCAAGGGGTTGAAGTCATCGTACTCAAGGGTTTAATAGTTATAATATGAAATCAATCAGATAAATATATTCCTTAAGAAATATTTACAATAATCTACAGTAACGTAATATATTTTTTATCTTTCTTTTCAGATAATAACAATTTCTTCCCTCTATCCCAAAGACGACAGACTGAGATGCATAAGGAAGGTAAGTAGCATAAGGAATAATTCTCTCTCCTTCATATTTCATTCTTTGTCTCTTGTATATTTGTGTGTTGTCTCTTTCTGTTTTATCTATGCCTCTTCAAGTTTCGTGTGAGAAGAACGAAGAGATAAAAGAAAGTGGATGAAATTAGATTAAGTGGGAGAGGAAGAATGATTTATGGTTAGTGGAGATAGTGAAGGGTAAATGGTGAAATAACATACATACATACATACATACATACATACATACATACATACATACATACATACATACATACATACATACATAAATACATACATGCATGCATACAATTACTTCTACAAATACTCAACTTTCAGAGGAACATTTACATTATTTTGTTACTGTATTTTGTATTGGTTGTAATAACTCTTTAAAGGCGAACTAGCCCGACTGAACCTAAAACCCACTCCCTGGCCCTCTCTCTTTTTCCATCGCCCTCTCCCTTCCATCTCCCTTTTCCCCCACCTCTTGTACCGTCTCCTACCTTTCTCTTATCCCTTCCCTTCCCCCATCTCCATCTCTCTGCCCCATCCCTTTTCCTTTCCCCTTCTCTACTCCCCCCTCCTCTTCCCTTTCCCCTTTCCCCTCTCATTATCCTTCTCCCTCCCTCCCCTTCCCCCCCCCTCTCTTCCCCTCCCTATAAAAACTGGTGTATCTATCAGCTTTTCACATCGCTAAATACAATATGAATATAGATTATATGATTCAAAATTGGACTAATAACCGATATCAGTGTTATGAAATAGAATTGAGAGCGAAAAATACGAAAGAGGGGAATGAATAAATAGATTGAATAAATATATAGAGAGAGAGTGAGAGAGGATGGGATAGTAATTGAAGGAGATAGAGAATAAGCGAGGAAATGAGAGAGAGAGAGAGAGAGACAGAGAGAGAAAGGCACAGTGTAATGTAGGTCAGGAACAGAACACGGAAATAACCACCGGGAAGGATCGGTGCAGTGATCCCCCCCTTAAATAAATACGGTTCGGTAACTCAGAGGCAATAAATACAACTCTGGCAATCGATGTTTTGTGTCACAACACCGATGGCATAACCCAAACAACATGTCCAGGAGAGAGAGAGAGAGAGAGAGAGAGAGAGAGAGAGAGAGAGAGAGAGAGAGAGAGAGAGAGAGAGAGAGAGAGAGAGAGAGAGAGCCAAAAATAACAATCGTAATTTCCTTCTGTCTGTAAATAAAAGTCCAGTTAGTGTTGACTGTGGCAGTTAAGGCCATAAACGTGATTGCAGGTGGGGGTTAGGGGGTGTGGAGAAGGAGGGGGGAGGATGGAGGGGTGAGTGGGAGGATGAGGGAGGATGGAGGGTTGAATGGGAGGCAGAAAGGACCAGGGAGGATAGGGGAAGTGATAAGAGAGAGGGAAGAGAAGAATAAGAGAAGGGAAGAAGGAATTACAGAGGGAGGATAGAGGAGAAGGGAGGGGAGGGATGGGGGTTGTTGAGAGAAAGAAGGCACTAGAAAAGACTACAACAACTAATAATAATAATAATAATAATAATAATAATAATAATAATGATAATAATAATAATAACAACAATAATAATGATAATAATAAGAACAACAACAACAACAACAACAACAACAACAACAACAACAATAATAATAATAATAATAAGTGGTAAGGTGTACGAAGCCAGAGAGAGAGAGAGAGAGAGAGAGAGAGAGAGAGAGAGAGAGAGAGAGAGAGAGAGGCAGAAGGAGCAGCGCTGGATGGCTGCTCACTCCTCACAGTATTGTATAGCAAGGTAAAAAAATAAGTGATTTTTACCCCATCTGACACACAAGACTGGAGCACATTAGGAGTGAGAGTGACACGTTATTAATCTCTGTCATAATAGAAGACATTGTGTAACGAGGTGTCTAACGAGGTAACTAACGAGGTGATTAATGATAGAATAATTATGGAAAATACTAAACAAACATTCAAGGAAATTAAATTCACTAAATTCTCGATGAACCTCTGATCATGACGTTAACCATTCCCATATAACGAAAAGACGCAAAACTATTCTTAATAAAACCTTTGGTCCCGACGTTTTTCCTATTAAAGAAGTGTTTAACGAAGTATCTAACGAAGTCATTACCGAAGCTTCTCAAGGGAAAATCAGGAAGTTGTTAAACGACGTGCTTCACCGGACCCCTAGTTGTGTAACGAGTTTCTAACGAGGTGTATAGCTATTTACTTTTAACGAGAATTGTGATGAGGTGTTGAAGACGAGCTGTTTAGAAAGTGAGCGATAAAATATGCCAATTACTTTAGTAGTGTTCATAATGAGAGAGCGTACAAGAGTAATTTAATAGAGAGATAATTATAACTATTTCTTAATGAGTTATTAGAGAGATAATTATAACTATTTCTTAATGAGTTATTAGAGAGATAATTATAACTATTTCTCTAATGGAAGTTAATAGTGATATTTAAAACTATTTCTTTAATAATAATCCTCAGAACTATCTTATTTAATGATGATAATTGTCATTTAATTTTTTTTTAGTAATACCTTTATAAATAATATAAACTAGAAATACCTCATTCGATTCACAAGCAGTGTTTTATACGTTACAAATTTGAATGTGGTCCAGAACTATTAGCGGGTTCCATATAGGTTAGGGGTCTATTAGGACTGTGGTCTAATAGGGATAGTGCCTATTAACTTCCCTAGTTAACTTATGAACACTAACATGACCTCAGCTAAAGACAGTTCAGAATAATTGAAATAAATGAAGGAATGAATGCCAGATGGAGGTAAAAATACGTGAATAAATGGGAAACAGACGTGAATGTATGAAAATCAGAATATTCCTGTTTTTCTGTGTGACTGTCTTGAGATAAATGCGATCATGAGTGTGTGTACGTGCTCTGAGCGAGTGAACGTGTGTTTTGGCCGTGTGTGTGTGTGTGTGTGTGTGTGTGTGTGTGTGTGTGTGTGTGTGTGTGTGTGTGTGTGGAAAATATACTTATACATCCTGTGCATGCATGTAAAAAAACCCACACAGGCACACAGCACACATAGCACACACACACACACACATGTACGTAAAACACAGACAGACAGAGTAGCGGTCTTCCTTCACGCGGTGATATACAGCTGACCTCGCAACACGGAACATTTCCTGACATGTTTGCACGCAGAGGCCACCAAATCTCAGCTGATCGTGCTGGCGACACCGGGGAAAACACGGACTTGCATGAACGTCACCCCTCTCCCTCTCCCTCTCCCTCCTAATCCCTTCTGTTCTTCCTTCGTCCCTCCTATCTCTCCCTCCTTCCCACTTACGTAACCCCCTCCTTCTTACCCTCCTTCCTCTCTTCCTTCCCTCATAGACTCCTACCTTTCTCGCTCCTTCCTACTAATATTCTCTCCCTCCCTCCCTCTCGGTCTCTTTCTCTTACTTCCTTCCTCTCTCCCTCCCTCCCTCTCGGTCTCTCTCTCTTACTTCCTTCCTCTCTCCCTCCCTCCCTCCCTCCTTCTATTGTCGTTGGCTTATTGTTAAAATGCAAGAGAATGGAAAAATAATTTCAATGACTTTATTATAAATCTATATGTGCGTTTTTACTACACAGGTTTGTCATAAATAATCCAGTCAAATGTCACACGAAAACCCCACAAAAATATAAATAATACCGTAGTGTTTTATTCATATTTTTACTTTTTTTAAGATTTTAGATTTGATAATTTTTTACGTCACAAAAAAAATATCAACCCAACAAAACTTGCAACAAAAAAACTCGACCAATAGGAGTCTCTGAAAACTCACAACAAAACAGGACAAAGGTGACTCTCGCTTCTGTCAATATGAACAATGAGAAGCCTAATAGTAATGTTTATCCATTATTCAACACAAACAAAATATATTCGGGTAAAAATGGCCGCTGTATCTCATTTATAGAGTAATTAATGCAAGTAGGTGGCGAGTTATGAGCCATTAGCAAGCATTTTTCACCCGTAATGGTCGGTGCATTAGGGCGAGTTTCATCTATCATCGTTCCCCTCCATTATCGCTCTATTTCTGACCTTTCTCGTCATTTTATTTTTCTATTTATGTTCATTTTTATTTATTTTCATATTATTTCATTCTTTTTTAGAAAAATTTTTAATGTCTTTTTTATTTGGTTTTATTACACTATTTTTGTTTATTTATTTTTCATTATTCTTGTTTTTATTTATTTGTTTATTCTGACTACAATCGCATGGAATATGGTTGAATTTTATTATTATTATTATTATTATTATTATTATTATTATTATTATTATTATTATTATTATTATAATTATAATTATTATTATAATTATTATTATTATTATTATTATTATTATTATTATTATTATTATTATTTTTGTTATTATTTTTTCTTTATATGTTATTCTCTAATTTATGTTTCTTCTGTTATCAGTTTTGCCCTTTGTGTTTCTCCCATTCGTCTTCTCTCTCTCTCTCTCTCTCTCTCTCCTGTTTATTATGCAGTTGTCTTGTCCTTTATTCACCAGCCACTCATCACCCCTCTCTGATTGCCTGTTTCTCTTTCTCCTCACTTTCTAATTATTTTCTCTCCCTGCTATCACCGTTCTAATGCTCTCCCCGTTTTTATCAGTTTTGCCTCCCATCCTTTATAATTTATATATATCCTATCTTCCATATTATCGTTTTCATCATCTCCATTATTTTCAATATTGCTACACATCAGTATTTATCTATTGTATTTTTTCTTCGTTATCATTATTTTCCTTCTCTCGCATTTATATCAATTTTGCTTAACCTTATTATTTTTTTCTTTACTATGTCTCTCTCATATCACCATTCTTCTCTTCCCCTGTTTTATCAGGTTTTGCTTCCATCATTATCTTTTTTCTCCTTTTAACTCCCCCTTCCATATCATCGTTCGCTTTCTCTCCCTTTTTATCAAATTTACTTCAGTCATTACTCATTATTTTTTAATTAAATCCCCCTGTTCTCCCTCCCTCCCTCCCTTTATTGTTTATCTTCTACATTATTCACCAATTTTCTGACCCTCGCCTGGAATTCACTAAATTTGGTGTTATTTATACATTTATACATTTATACATTCAATACAACTAAGAATGTTCGTTTTATTGGAATTACTCGATGAAGAATTATTTTAGTGAATGGGATTTATATAATAATTATTTTTAGTGATTGTGGTTAAAGGGGTTCTATTATGTAGCTGCCTATAAGATAATGGGGCTTAATATGGCTGCATTACATAGCTACCCATTATAATAGATAATGGTGCTATATAATATGGCTGCATTTCGTAGCTACCCATTAGAATAGATGATGGTGCTTATTATAATATGGCTCCATTACACAACGATCCGTTAGATAATTATAGCTGATATGACTTCATTATATGGCAACCCATTAAATAAAATGTGCTAAGCTATAACGTACATCTATACGGGATAAATTATATAATGTTAAAAACCCTTAGATAATTACATTTAGCTTGGGTGTATTTTGATAAAGTGTGAGATAATCGTGTCTAATAATGTTGTGTATAGAGTTGTTGTATTTTTATAATCTATTAATTAACTACATTTAATATGGTTGTATTATGGAAGGAATACACTCACTGTATCTGCTCGTTATGGATGCCCTAAATGATCAACTGTATTCTGGTGTAGTTTGGTAATATGACTAGGGAGGAGGAGGAAGAGGGATGAGTAGGAGGAAGAGGCATGAGTAGGAGGAAGAGGGATGAGTAGGAGGAAGAGGCATGAGTAGGAGGAAGAGGCATGAGTAGGAAGAGAAGGAAGAGGGATGAGTAGGAGGAAGAGGGATGAGTAGGAGGAAGAGGCATGAGTAGGAGGAAGAGGCATGAGTAGGGAAGAGAAGGAAGAGGGATGAGTAGGAGGAAGAGGCATGAGTAGGAGGAAAAGAGAGAGGAAGAGATGAGAGGGAGGAAGAGGCATGAGTAGGAAGAGAAGGAAGAGGGGATGGAGGAAGAGGGATGAGTAGGAGGAAGAGGGAGTAGGAGTGAAGAGGCATGAGGGAGGAAGAGGCATGAGTAGGGAGAGAAGAGGAGTAGAGGAAGAGGGATGAGTAGGAGGAAGAGGCATGAGTAGGAGGAAGAGGCATGAGTAGGAAGAGAAGGAAGAGGGATGAGTAGGAGGAAGAGGCATGAGTAGGAGGAAAAGGCATGAGTAGGAGGAAGAGGCATGAGTAGGAGGAAGAGGCATGAGTAGGAGGAAGAGGCATGAGTAGGAAGAGAAGGAAGAGGGATGAGTAGGAGGAAGAGGGATGAGTAGGAGGAAGAGGCATGAGTAGGAGGAAGATGAGGAGTAGGAATTTCTCAGTACATCAGACAACCTCCTTGGCTAGATGAGTTTACCTGGCCTGAGATCTTACCGTATCAAAGGTGAACAACTTTCAGTACTAAGGATATTTACTGGTTCTTTACGCTATAAGGATAGAGAGAGAGAGAGAGAGAGAGAGAGAGAGAGAGAGAGAGAGAGAGAGAGAGTATCAATCAACACTCTCGAATGTAAAACAACAAATGTCCAACTTTTTCCCAGCAACTAATATGTATACACTCTTACACCTGTGCCTAATATATCTACTGTACACCTTAATATCTATACACCTGTACGCTTTAATAATTACACCAAACACCTGTACAACCTATATACTACTGTACAAACTTCAATCACATCTAATCCTTTCGTGTTTTAGGACCCATGCTAGTAATACCTGCCATGATGAGAGCAGCAGTGGTGACAGGTAGGAGAGGGGAAGGGACGAACACTGTACCAGCTCGGGGTAGTGAAATGGTCACTATACGTTTGGGGAGGGAATATATATGGGTAAATATGAGCCAGGGAAATGTGTACGTGGGGAAGGGTTGTGTCAGAGGGTACAGGTTGAGGGTGAGATGAAAAGTCAGGAGGTAGGAGAGAGAGAGAGAGAGAGAGAGAGAGAGATATGTATGTGATGAATGCATGAGAGGGGTCAAAATTACACCATGTACTGTTGTCTGTGTGTGTGTGTGTGTGTGTGTGTGTGTGTGTGTGTGTGTGTGTGTGTGTGTGTGTGTGTGTGTGTGTGTGTGTGTGTGTGTGAGGTAGTACATTGAATAGTTCTGAACAAGAATAACAAAAAACATTACACTTTAAATTTACTGCATGTGTAACTTACGTTCAATTCTCTGTGTTCTTTCCATTACCAAGTCTATATCCTGTTTCCGCTCCCTAGTTTTTGCTTTTTTTGTTTTTTTTTCGTCTGTTTTTTTACCTGTCTCTCTTCACTTTGTGTTGCCCTCACAACACTTACTTCTCTTTCTATCCTTTTGTCTTTATTCTGTTTCATTTTCTTTATTTTTTTTAAGTTACCCTAAAGTTTTTTTTTATACTCTCTCTCTCTCTCTCTCTTTCTCTCTCTCTCTCTGTTTTTCTTTCTTTGTTTTTTCTCCCTTTCTCTGTCTCACTCTTTGTGTCTATTTCTCTCTTACTTTCTCACTTTCTCTCTCGCCTACAACTCAGATTCCTTCATTTCCTTCCATTTAACTCTTATCTTCCGTCTTTCTTCCTCCTCCTCCTTTCCCTCAGAACTTTCTCTCTTTTTTTCCTTCTCTTTTTAACTCCATCACATTTACTCTCTTCCACTTTCCCGGCAATTTGTTTTTTTCTCTTACTTTCACTTGTCTTGGATAATTCATTTCAACTCTTCCATCTTCTAATCCTCTTTCTTCACCTCTTCCAATTTTCCTCTTTTTATTTCTCCTTTAATTCTCTTTATTATGTTTCGTCTTTCCTTATTTTATCTTATTCTATTCTTATTTTTTTGTTGTGTATGTCTAGATTTTGTGTTGTTTTTTGTTTCTCTCTATAATTACTCTTCCTTTTTCTTGATTCTTTCCTTGTCTGTCTGTCTGTTTATCCTGTTTATCCCTCTTCCTTAACTCATCTTCATGGCTACCCTATTCCCTCTTTATCACGTATGTCTCTTCTTCTTCCTCCCGATAATCTACCCCTTCCTTCTTTCCATCATGTTTTTCTTATTCCTTCCCATTATGTCTACTTTATTCCTCTATTCCTCTCCCCTCATGTCTCTTTCCCATCATGTCTTCCCTTCCTTTCCTCCCATCATATCTATCCCTTTATTCTTTCCATTATGTTTTTTCTATCCTTCTTCCTCCTATTCTATGATACCGACTTCCTTTCCTTCCCCTATCCCACCAGAGCATTGTGTCTACTATCCCTCCCATAGCTCCTCACGCCTTCTTCCCTCCCCACCATCATCCCTCACCTCTCCACCTATCCATTCCATCATCCCTTGCCTCCCTCTTACCCCTTGTAACATTCCTCACCTCCCCCACTATCCATCCCTTCTCCCCTCACCATCTCTCTTTCCCCTCCCATCACTCCTCACCTCCCCCTATGCCTCCCGTCACCCCTCATCACCCCTACCTCTTCCATCACCCCTTACACACCCCTCTTAGTCCTCCCATCACCCCTTTACCCCCCCTTACTCTCTCCCCTGATGTAAGCTGACACAGGATTTTCACGTTTGACCACCACGGGGCAGGGGGTGAGGGAGAGGAGGAGGGAGGGGAAGGAGGGAGGTAAGGAAAGGCCTCACTTGCGTGGCTGTCGGCTTTAAAAACATATTTACTTCCTGACATTTAAAAATATATTTTATTTATTTGTGATATTAAAGGATATATATATATATATATATATATATATATATATATATATATATATATATATATATATATATATATATATATATATAGTTTATATATACTGTACATACAGGGGATGGAAGGTTTATTAATTTGAATGGTAAAAATATTGTTGACGCCCAATATACGTTTGAGAATAATGGTTATACAGTAAATACTGTTACTGTTCATTGTTTCAAATCTACTGACACGTGACCTAATGTATGACTATTAAACTAATTTTTTGACTGTGTGTGTGTGTGTGTGTGTGTGTGTGTGTGTGTGTGTGTGTATGCGTGTGCTCGCAAGTTCGTAGTCACAATTAAGTATCTCATAATATTTTAATTAAGTTAAATCAATTTTCCGATGAAGTAAATGAGATGTGTGAATATCTCTCTGAGCGACGACAAAATCGTTGTTACGTTAATACCTGTATAGTAAATGATACGGCACTTATTGATGTCACTTACAGTACTAATAAAAACACTTCGTCGTTAGGTTAGGTTAGGATAGGTTAGGTCAGATCAGGTCAGGTCAGGTTTGAGTAAGTTAGGTTAGGTTTGGTTAGGTTAATATGCAATAGCATACAGAAGTAATGTTATAATGACCTCTTTACCTTGACCTTTGACCTAATTTCATAATGGTGGTCCTGAGTCACTAATCCTTTCAGCCAAATTTCGTCGAGTTCCATTCTCGTCTGACGAAGTTATGAACATGATTTAATTAGATTGTGGGGACACACACACACACACACACACACACACACACACGCACACACACACACACACACACACACACACACACACACACACACACACACACACACACACACACATTATGGATGAATGAATGGAAGGGCACATATACGTAAAACGGACCAAAGGCTTGATGAAAGGATGAAAGAAAGAAAGGAAGGAAAGAAAGAAGGAAGGAAGGAAAGGAAGGAAGGAAGGAAGGAAGGAAAAGAAGGAAGAAAAGAAGGAAAGAAAAAAGGAATGAAGGAATGAAAGAAAGAAGGAACGATATAGGGCCTACCCCTCAAATGTTTCGTAGACTAAAAGAGATTAAAAAAATAAATTGCTGCCCCTCATTTAGACCGGATAACTCACTTCCTAGAAACACTGAATAAGCCAGTGTGTACCTAATGGGGGTGAGGGGGTTTGAGGGGTGAGGGGTTGAGGGGGGGTTGAGGGGGTGACACAACTCCCGACATAGATTTTTTTTACTTTCCTTCGAGATAAAACTCACGAAGGTAATGACCCGTCTCTACTTTCTCGGTCTGGGTGTTGTTAGAGGGGGGCGAGGAGAGGGTGAAAAGAAGAGGAGGAAACGGGGAGGGAGGGAAGGAGAAGGAGGAAGAGGAGGAAGAGGAAGTGGTAGAAGGAAGAACGCGGAGGAGGAGAAGAAAGGAAGAAAAGGGAGAATGAGGAGAAGGAGGATGAATCTACGTGAATAGATAAACAGATAAATAGTATAAAAGCAGAATAAAAATATTTACTCTAAGGAATATGACGTAAAAAAAATCCCAGGAAAAAGTAACAGTTCAAAGTCAACTCCTGGAAAAAAAGACGAAATATGACGTTTTAAATATAGAAATAAATAAAAAAAATTAAACTTAATTAAGAATAAACTTAATTATACTAATGGGAAATAATCCACCGAAGAAAGTGGTTGTAAAAAAATCTAAATTAATTACATTATCGAAAAAAAAAGAATATTTAGTCAAGAAAAAAAACAAGATATAAACTATTGAATTTAATCGAAGAAAAAAAATACAGCAAAGAAAGAAAACAAAAGTAGAAAAAATAAAATTATATTTAGAGAAAAATCTATGAATTAGTGTAAAAAAAAAATTCCGAGAAGGCTTGAGAGAGTTGTTTCACATACAGCTCATATGACATCTGAATTATATTACTGTTATGGTGGTTGGAGCCTTGCACGAGGGGAAACGTGAGGGACAGACTGAGGGGAGATAGAGAGAGTAGGAGTAGAGGGGAAGGCGAGAGTGAGGGGAGATCAGTAGGGGAGGGGAGGGGAGGGTGTAGGGCAGTGTAGAGGATAGAGAGATGGGGGGAGAAGGAAGAGGTGAGGGGAGGGAGGAGGAAAGAAGAGGAGAACAGAGGGGGGGATGAGGAGAGAAAGAGAGAGAGAGAGGGGAGGGTCAGGGTGATGCGAAGGGGGGAGACGTTAAGAGGGAAGAATGAATGGGAGTGGGGGAGAAAGGGAAAAAAATAAGGGTTTGATGCGAGAGAAGATGAAGATATAGGAAGGAAGAAGAATGAGAGGAAGTAGAAGGGGAGGAGAGAGGACAAGAGGAACAAAGAGGTGATAAAGCATGGGAGGGAAGCAGAGGAAGGGCGAGACGCGAGATAGGGGAAAGAGAAACTTGAAGAGAAAAGGGGAGAAGTAAAAAGAGAAAAGAACTGAGAGAAAGGGGAAACTGAAGAAGAGAGACGAAGAGAAATAGAAAGAGCATATGAGAAAAAAAGAGATAATGAATGAAATATTGGATATTTTATTTATGTATATGTATATTTAAGTACATGCATACTTAAGTTTCGTGTAAATGTGTATGTGTAATTGTGTATGTATGGCTGGGCTGTGTATGTGTGTAAGTTAAGGGGTATATGCTGTAGATTGTAACTTTGTACTGTGAATTACGACAACAACAACAATAATGATAATAATGATAATAATAAAAAAAAATAAAAAAAAATAAAATAATAATAATAATAATAATAATAATAATAATAATAATAATAATAATTCAAAACAAATTTACGTCCATCGAAATATTTATCACTGAGGCAACACACGTAATGTCTGAGAGAGAGAGAGAGAGAGAGAGAGAGAGAGAGAGAGAGAGAGAGAGAGAGAATGCATATCCCATCCTGTGAAAAATATTCATCTCTCTTCCATATTTATGATGTCAGTTTTGGATGTGTTTTATTTTTATTATATTTTTTCCCTTCACATTCTGGTTCTCTGTTTGTATCTGTCAGTTCTCTCCGTGTCTGTCAGTTTTTTTTAATTTTTAGTCATATTACTTTTTATTGTGATTATTTTTGTGTTTTTTCCCGTCTGTTTTGTTATTTTCTTTCTTTTTTTTAGTTTGTGTTTTTTTTTTTACTTTTTGTTTATTTACACGGTATTGTGTGCCTTCCTGTCCATCTCTCTACCTGTCTACCTTCCTCTCCGTCTTTCTTTTTCCCTCCCTCCCTCCTAACTTACCTGCCAGCTCACCTATATACCTCAACAAAAAGTTTCCATCTATATAAAAGCAAAACAAACCGAGTAATGAAATAATCAAATAGAAAAAATCGATAACAAAAACAGGAGGCAAAGTTACGTAGAGTTTGTGAAGGTTTGATGAATTTACAGACATTTGTTTTTACCTTTTTTTTTCTTATTTATTTATTAATTTTCTATTGTTTTTTTGTTTTTGTTTTTATATAATATCGTGACAATATTTATCTGTATAAGGTTGTATAAAAATTTCTCTTTCATTTTTTTTCTTCTGTTTCCTCCACTTATTTTTAGTTCGGAATAATGATGGTGCTATTATTATTATTATTATTATTATTATTATTATTATTATTATTATTATTATTATTAGTAGTAGTAGTAGTAGTAGTAGTAGTAGTAGTAGTAATAGTAGTAGTAGTAGTAGTATTCGCATATAAATAGTACACTATGTATTATTTCAATTCTTTGTAAATTCCCTTAAAAATTACCCTAAAAATTGACAAAAAAATCTGACCGTGGTAAAATCCTCCTGTGAGTTCATTAAGTAAAGCCACAGAATAACATGAATTAAACCACCTAACACCAGTACGACCAGGTGATATTAAACCCTTCAAGTGCATGAGTGTTTTATATCATGTCTCATATCTTAAGTCACAAAAAATTAGGTTTGGTTTTAGGTGAACTTAGGTAATTTTTTAAGTGATTCATTTTACACAAGTTGGTCATCATAAGCAATTCTAGATACTTAAAATTTGATACATGTTAAGGTTTGTTTGACAATGTTCTGGTGCATGATATAATTTGGGGGAATAATTTGTGATGTATAATGAATTTTGTTAACCAATGTTATTATTTTTGTTAGGATGAAGAACCGGGATTAAATTGATTCAGTTAAATAAGTAATTATGAATCAAAGGAGCGAGAGTTCTAGGAATTTTCTCTTTGAACAATATGGCGGCTTTCATATTTGTGTAATATAGCAACATATTGGAATATAACCAACTCCTCGTACAGTACACAACCTTTGTTCTCGGATTAATTACTTACGACTAACTAACTGTTGATGTCATTTTCTCTATTAAATCCCAGCTCAAACTAATATATTCCCACCCATATATAAACATTGATATATATCCCTATAAGATTTACCTCATATATGTATACCTGTTCATTAAGATATTCATATTTGTTAATTTATATATTGTTATTTTTTTTATTAAACCACTGTTATCTCTCTCTACTACCAGTGGGAGCTGCAGTGACACCCGAGCTACAGATATCTCCTCTAAATGTTCAAACTCCACTAGTGTCCCTCCACCAAAGCCCTTCTCATTTCCAAATAGGTTTCACAAAGCCATTTCATAAACCTTTGCTTTCACTACAAATTTTCAGCTCAACCAGATAGTGTCCTTTCTCTATTTAGATATTATAACAGGACGTATATTGGTGTTATTTTTTTTATATATGATGTATTGTTTGGATATATTTTCATCTAATATTTATATTTTTTACATATATCCATTTTGGGGACCTATAGAATACCCTCTTTTTCTTCCTCCTCTTCCTCCTACGCCTCCCCCTCCTCCTCCCCCTCTTCCTCCTACGCCTCTCCCTCCTCCTCTTCCTCCAACGCTTCCCCCCTCCTCCTCCTCCTCTTCCTCCTACCTCTCCTCCTCGTCTTCCCAAAAGGCCCGGGGCTGATAGCATACGAGGCGGGCCATACATTTGGGGACCATAAGTAACACCGGGTTCAGTAATGGTCCTCTTTGTGCCTGTGACTCGCTTAATCCCTCAGGACTGGAGGTAAACGGGAGATATATAACGATTACTATTGGTTGGGAGTTGTGTGTGTGTCTATGTCTGTGTGTGTGTGTGTGTGTGTGTGAGTACTGCGTTAAAGTCTCTGATAGTCACACCATGAGTTGATTTTTCTTAATACATGGATCTAGATATTTATTTCACCTTATATATATATATTTTGTTAACGAATATCCTATAAAAAATTATAAAAATCCCTCAAACGTAAAAAAAAAATAAAATCCATCAGTAAGGTCAGGAACGATTCACACTGAGTCGAATAAATTCTTGAACAAGAAATAAACGTCAGCCTTTAAATTATTTATGGTTGTATTATGAGGTCACTTCCTTTACCAGCTTCTGCTTTTAGAACTTGAGCACCTGGGAGGGAGGGAGGTAGGGGGGGGGGTGAGGGAGGAGGGAGGGAGAGAAGGAGGGGTGAAAGGTCAAGTTGCTGGAGGACTAGTGTAAGGTTGTGTAAAACTCAGGATGCCTAAAAGGTCAAGTTCACAACTCTGTGTTTTTATGAAGGTGGTTGGAGGTCAGGGTTACAACACAGGTTCTCAGTTTAGCTCAACAGTTGGATTAATTTGGATTAGTGAGTTTATAAGACCACATCCATCTATTATACTCTAGTCTAATTTATGCTTATCAGTCCTGTAAAGTGATTGTAGATTCATTTTTTTTTATTTAAACATGAACTTAACTTTTCTCCTACTTTGATAATTTTCCTGTTAAAACAATTGTACACACACACACACACACACACACACACACACACACACACACACATTGCAATACACAGAACGATAATACCTACCTAGTGATTCCACCCATGAGATTAGCATACTGAACATGATAAACACCATCAATAAACGTCAGTATCGTAAAGCAGAAGACGTGATAACCTGTCGCTCGGAGTGTTCCATCAGCGAGCTAAGACGAAATAAAGCTAAATTAACCTCATTACAGAATACAATAAATCGTAATAGGTGCCGTAAAATAGCTGCCATAAATACAGATTCTGGTTTACGATGTGTAGGTAACGATAGAATGAGTGACAGTGAAGTATATCTGTCACTCAACCACAACGTCTCAAGTCTTGTATGAGTGACAGTGAAGTATATCTGTCACTCAACCACAACGTCTCAAGTCTTGTATGAGTGACAGTGAAGTATATCTGTCAATCAACCACAACGTCTCAAGTCTTGTATGAGTGACAGTGAAGTATATCTGTCAATCAACCACAACGTCTCAAGTCTTGTATGAGTGACAGTGAAGTATATCTGTCAATCAACCACAACGTCTCAAGTCTTGTATGAGTGACAGTGAAGTATATCTGTCAATCAACCACAACGTCTCAAGTCTTGTATGAGTGACAGTGAAGTATATCTGTCACTCAACCACAACGTCTCAAGTCTTGTATGAGTGACAGTGAAGTATATCTGTCACTCAACCACAACGTCTCAAGTCTTGTATGAGTGACAGTGAAGTATATCTGTCAATCAACCACAACGTCTCAAGTCTTGTATGAGTGACAGTGAAGTATATCTGTCACTCAACCACAACGTCTCAAGTCTTGTATGAGTGACAGTGAAGTATATCTGTCACTCAACCACAACGTCTCAAGTCTTGTATGAGTGACAGTGAAGTCTATCTGTCACTCAACCGCAATATCTCAAGTCTTGTACGAACGCTGGTGAAGACGACCCATGAATATAAAGACCTTAAAACGTAACCAAGTCTCATCAACTAACGCTAATACACTACAACTGTCACTGCTGAAAGACTCAATAAACCCGAGTTACGGAAACAGAAGCCGATAAACTTGGCTAATCACGTTAAAAGACGCGTTAAATCAGAGAAGCAACACGCGCGAGCCAGACGGTGGTAAATAACACGAATCAAGCAGAAAGAAGCGATAAACCAGAGTTGCAGGTAGAGGACGTGATAAACCACAGTAGCGGGTTTAACGGCGTGATAAACCGGGAGGAATGGTTGCTGGGCCCAGGAATCCAAGCTCTCGTACAGCTAGGACTGCCAGTACCCATTCTCGCTAGTTTATGTCAGCACACACGGTCTCAATGTGCTCGGAATGGTTCCCTCTCCATCCCTCCCTTCTTCCCCTCCCCTCCATCCCTCCCTCCCTCCTTCCCTCTCCGTCCCTCTCTTCTGCCCTCTTCTTCCCTTCTTCCTTCTCTCATTCCCTCTCTTCTGTCCCCCCCCTTCCAACTTGCTCTCTCTCCATCCTTCTCGTCCTCCTTCCTTCTGGTTCTCCCTCCCTCCTTCCATTCCACCCAGCCCTCTTTCCCTGCCCTCCTCACCTCCTCAGTGTCTTTCCCAGCGTTCCCTCTCTCCCAGCCCTCCTTTCTAGCCCTCCCTCCCTCCCTCCCTCCACACTCACACTTTTCTTGCTTGTTGTTGTTGTTGTATTTTATTCTTACGTGTATTTTGTTGTTGTTTTGTTTGTTGTCTTGTTTTCTTGTTCAGTCATTTTCTTTGATTTTAATTGTTTTATGTGCTTTGTTTTTTGTTTGTTTTATATTATCTTATTACATTATTTATTTTCTTTCTTTTTGTAATTGTTATTGTTTTGTTGTTTTTGTTTCAGTGTGTGTGTGTGTGTGTGTGTGTGTGTGTGTGTTTGTTTCTATCATCAAAATGTGTAAATTATTGACCATCTGAGTATGTGAATGAATTTTTTTTTTTTTAAACTCACTTAGTAAATCTTTTTTCATGAACAGAAATATATCAGACTGTGTCAACATGAAGAAATATTCGTATATCAGAACTTTATGCATGGGCAAACATTTGAATCTACCGTATATATATATTCATGATTTTTTATATATTTTTTTTCACTGGATAAACAAAAGCTTATGATTTTTTTATCGTTTTTGAATAATTCCATAAAATATTGAGTGAAAGTGTTTAAGCACGAGTGAGGGGCACATGGGCAGAGTGTAGCGGGGCACCCTTAGTCCACCCAGCTGTGAATAGGTACCTAATGTTACAAATGCGGATGTTAATTAAGGTGACCAAGATTATATTGATGTCTCACTGTGTACCTTTTACACTGTCTCAATCTGGAACCAATTGTGTCAGATACGTCTCGCATGTGTCATCTACCTTATACAGGATAATTGTATGTATTAAGTATGCTAATGTTTGTATGGGTAAATATTTAAGTATACATTCATGCAAGACTGTGTAGTTGAGTGTCAATCACCAACTATTTGTATGTACGAATGTATATGTATTTCCTCGGATCTGACTATGTAAATATGTATTAAGAACCCCGTGGACGAATATGTGTATGCATAGTATATATGAACAAGCCCTTATTATCATGTATAAGTATAAATGAATAATCCCTTTCTAGGATTCATAAGTACATATAATAATATACATGTCTTATTATCATGTATAAGAACTTACAAATATTATTTAAATATACCGGGTCTCTGTGTAACATTTTATTGAGGAGAAACCAACCGAGTCGTGGAAAGAGATGAACACAAGGTCGACACTCTTACTGTTAACTGGTAGAAATATCAACCTTAGTGGCAGAGTTGAACACAAGGTCGACACTCTTACTGCTAACTGGTAGAAATATCAACCTTAGTGGCACAACCTTTAGTGTTACTCAAATTTGCATACCGTGATATACTCGGCGTTAACTCAGCTCTCTGTGATTTTAATCGTTAAGGAATATTATTCATGTTTAATCCTGAACGTCACCTGAGATATATAGTTTTAGAACGCTTAGACTGTGCGTTCGTTTATCTCTCTCTCTCTCTCTCTCTCTCTCTATCTATCTATCTATCTATTTATCGTTAAAATCCCACTTTCGTTTTAGGTCAATGAAATCACACAATACTTTATTTGTTTGTTTATTTTTTGTCTGCAATGTTTACCTCGTATCGTGTAGGGATGGGCGCCCCCCCCCCCTTCCTCCCTCCTCTCCCTGGATCATGCAGCCCCGATGATTGCAAACTTTCTATCAACAAAAACACACAAAAAACCTTTCATTTGCATGCAACAATACTGGTGAACATTGCCTCCTAAGTTTGGGATAAAAGTGAGCTATCTTTTAACCGTTCTGTCTCTTATACTGATTTTGTTGTTGTTCGGTTTCTGTCTGTCTGTCTGTCTATGTTTGTCTGTCTGTCTGTCTGTCTATGTCTGTCTTTCTCTCTCCTCATTTATTTCCGTTTCTGTTTTTTTTCTTTAATTTTGCATGTATAAATAACTTTGCTTGTTTATATGTAATACACTTTAAAAATACTACAATAGATATTTGCTTTGGTTTTTAATTTCAATCAGATTAATCAATGTCTTCTGAACTATTTTTTTTTTCAAAAGTTTATCCTGTTTTTTCCTTTACCCAAATTTACTTACTCCGTTCCTCCAGTTTTTTAAAGAGTAAACTTTATTTGTAAGTATAAGCAGCTTATTAGTTAAATCTAGTTAAGCTTATAGACTCATACCAATTTTTATATAACCAGTGAAAATATTTTTTTGTAAAGTATAAACCTACACGTTTGTGTAATATAAATTAAATCACTTAAACCACTTTTATGTATCGTTATTTTTGTTTATATATAAGTGTAACCTACTTTTCTGAGCTTATTTGCTTTGCTCACAAGTTGCTCGTTCAGGGTTGTGTTGTGTGCCTATTAAGTTGATTATGCAAATCTGAATGAAAACATCAAGTAGCTTTAAACTTCAAAAACGAAATTCGCTTTTATCATTACGTAATTTTCCTTCCAGAAATTATATATAACCTGTATATATATTTTTGGGGCATATATTATGTAATTATGAGGGAGATCGAAAGTTGTAAAACACGAAAGGTAAATAGGTTTTATTAGAAAGAAAGAGACAGAGAGAAAGAGGGATAAAGAAGGAAAGAAAGTAAGAAAGAAAGAGGGAGAGAAAGAGAGATAGCAACCAAGAATGAAAGAAATCCTAAAAGAAAGAAAGAAAGAAAGAAAGAGAGAGAGAGAATTAAATACACACCGGTACAGCAACACATTTAAAGCTGCAACATCGTGAGAAATCCCCAAACATTCTGCTCTCCACTGGCGATTAAAAACAAACATTAAAAAAAATAATTCAATAAAATCCGGGAAAGTTACACTATTTATTGAGAGGCCAGGACTTACCTTCGTCAAATAAAACAACTATAATTTAATCTCTCTCTCTCTCTCTCTCTCTCTCTCTCTCTCTCCCTCCACATTTTGATTCATCTCAATTTTTTCCCTAAATTTCTTAACTCTTTTCATTCTTTCATTTCCTCACTTTTCATCTCTCCTCTAAAGTCATTTCCTCACCTTTGATGCAATCTCTCTCTCTCTCTCTCTCTCTCTCTCTCTCTCTCTCTCTCTCTCTCTCTCTCTCTCTCTCTCAACATCTCCTTCTCCACCTCAAACATTATTCTCCCCTTCTCTCTTCACACTTCTTCCTCCTCTTATATCACCCTCCTCCCCTCTTCATCAGTTCTCTCTCTTCTTACGTCTCTCTCCTTCCCCTCTCCCATCACACCTTCTTTATTGTATCACTCCCCTACGCTGACCTTTGTTTCCTTAACTCTCTCTCTCTCTCTCTCTCTCTCTCTCTCTCTCTCTCTCTCTCTCTCTCTCTCTATTCATTCTCTTCCTCCCTACAAACATCGTCCCCTTCATCACTCTCCCTTTTATCCACTAGTTGACTCTCACCTGCTCTCTCTCACCTGTCCTCTCTCACCTGTCATCTCTCCCTTTACTTACCCTCATGCGTGCTTTCCCATTTCCCCTCGTGTATTCAACTTCCTCCTCCTCCTCTTCCTCTTCTTCCTCCTCCTCCTCCTCTTCTTCCTCCATCTGCTCTTCCTCTTACTATTCCTCTTCCTCTCTCTCTTTTACTCCACGTCTGTTATTCATTTCTTCTGTTTGTTACTTTCTATTCCATCTGTATCTCTTCCTGTTTTCTCCCCACTGCTTTCTATTTATCTTTCTCCCCTCTCCTCTCTCTCCTTCTTCTTCTCATTTTTTCCTTTATTTCTTTTTATTTTAATTTATCTTCTTGTTTTACCTTCTTTATTTTCATTTTCTCTTTCTATTCTCTTCCGTTCTCTGGTCCTCTTTTTCATCTCTGGTGTGACTTTATTCTCTCTCCCTTATGTCCTCTTTCTCCCTCTCATGTACTCTATTCTCCCTATATTCTCTTCCTCTCCCTTCCAACAATCCCTTTCCTTTTACTTCTTTCTCTTTTGCCCTTAAAGCTGTCGTCTCCTTTCCATTATCTCCTCTCTTCTATCTTCACCTCCTCCCTCTATCATTCCCTCTCTCTCATTTCACCTTTATTATCCTTTCCGGTTCCATTAAGTTCCCTCCGCCTTGCCTTCCACCCTCTCTCATTTCCTCTTACTTTCCATCCTCTACTTCCCTTCCTCCTTCCTTCCTTCTCTTCCATCTTCTAAGTTATTATTTTTATTGCCACCTCTCCTACCCCTTCCACTGCTCTCTCTCTCTCTCTCTCTCTCTCTCTCTCTCTCTCTCAACATCGGTACATAAGCTTACAATACCGATACATAAGGCTACAACACCGGTATGTATACAGTATATATAAAGCTTACAGCAACGGTATATTTCCCTTCACTAGTGCGTTTACAGGAGTTCGTCATATAAGCATTCTACAAATCATTATCTTTGAGGTATTTGTTTTAATATTGTTTTAATTAGATTCCATAGTATGTTTACTATTGCGAGTTTCCTTCTATCGAATATAAACAAACACAGCGCTGCCACACTGCACAAAACCTAACGAGCCCCTGTAAACGCACTAGTGAAGGGAACTGCACATCAATTATTACAACACAAACACATGATAAACTAAACACATAATCTTACAACACTGAGACTCAAAGAAGACACATTCCCCTCCTTCCCTCCTTCTCCTACTTCCTCCCTCCTTCTTCCCTCCCTCTCCTCCCTCCCCCCCCTCTTTACCACAACACAGGCCCCCCCATTTAGAATAATCTGTGTGACATATATTCAAATTAGTATAAGGACCACCCCCACTGCTGGTAATACTATTGTCATAAGACTCAGAATTAGGCTTAATATTACCAAGTTTCAGACGTAAGACTTTTCCATGTATTACTCCCCTGAGGCATATGATGAATTATTTAAGGAAATGTCACACAAGGGAACAGTAAATGTGGAGGGTTTTTTTTTAAGCATATTATAAGGTTTTTGAGAATTTTATTTATTTATTTTTTTTTTTACAAATTTACATACGATTTTATGATGTTTTTATATTGAGATTTTTTGGATAATATTTTGGGGTTCTATGTTATTATATATATATATATATATATATATATATATATATATATATATATATATATATATATATATATATATATATATATATATATATATATATATATATTTTTTTTTTTTTATTGTTATAAGATTTATATAGTGACCTAATCCCACAGGAAGTAACATTAGGGTGTTTAATAATCAGGTAAAAAATGTTGGAGGATAATCTTTGTATGATCTAAATCCAGTTCACACCAAAACAAACATACGAACATAGACACCAATCAGCTTTGTAGGTTCAGTCATTCATTTTATCCGGTTTTACACACACACACACACACACACACACACACACACACACACACACACACACACACACACACACACACACACACACACACACGCTCGCCTGCGGACGAGTACCAAAGCTGGAACTCCTCGGTATTCGCTCCATTAACAGCGCTGTGATCTGTCCTCCAAATCCTAGCTGGTGAAGTTTACACTGGAAGCACACACACACACACACAGCGGCTAAGTTTTCTCTCACGAGTTTATATTGTCCGTCGAATAAATGCGTAAATTTGTTCTAAGTAAAAGTAAATCGGGTTTTATACTCGTTATCCTTCCATCCTTCCGCCACTCCTACCTATCTCCTTCTCTCCCATCTACACTCTTTTCCATCCTCTCTTTCCACCCTTCCACCCTTGTTCCTAGCTTCCCCTTTCGATGGAAGAATAAATGTTGATATTTTTTCTTACCTGGAAAGGAATGTGGAATTTATTCTTTAAAGTAAAATTGTCACATATGAAATACCAATCATGATTTGCTTCACATTAAGACATAATATGAATTAGTTTACTCTATGGGGGATTAGATGAAGCCGTTTACATTAACCAGGGGTATATGGGTAGAAAGTTTACTTTATCTGGTGAAAAAAGTGAAAGTTTACAGTTTACTTTTTCTATAATAAGGGATCAACACCTTGGGGCACTCCAGGATTTTCTCCATTCATGATATAATGTTTTATTTTTCTCGTTATTTTATTAGAAAAATTGAGAGATTGTTTACGCTTAAGAGATATTTCTTGTTTACACTTGAGAGATATTTCTTGTTTACACTTGAGAGATATTTCTTGTTTACACTTGAGAGATATTTTCCTACCGGCACCAATACTGTACTTTTGTTCTCTTTTGTGTCTCGTTTACTACCGGTGTTGTCTCGTACGGTTCTCGTATTTATTTTCTTTGTTGTCTGTCCAGTGTTGTCAGTCTCTGTATATTTCCTGAAGAGAGGGAGAGCGAGACGATTGGACGGTGGAGGACAATGGGGGTAAGAGGCGAGAATGAGAGGAAAGAGGGAGGAAAAATTGGGAATATCAAGGAGAGAAAAAAGAAAGGAAGAGGGAGGAGAGAGAGAGAGAGAGAGATAACACAACACACACTACTCATAACAGCAAAAGCGAAAGAGGTAAAAGAACACACACACACACACACACACACACACACACACACACACACACACACACACACACACACACACTAATAAAATGATAAATAATTAAAGAGTAAAATAACAGAAAACTCGACAACCAAAAAATGAAAATTGGTGAAAAAATGTCTTTTCTCACCTGAAGAACACACATGTATTCATTATATGTTAATTTATGTCTGGCTTCATTATACCGCTCACAGCATCTTAATTGGTCGACATGAATCTGAATGGCAATTTTGTACCCAGACCACGACGCTGTAATGTATTTTTGACGTGAGGATGAAAGTTCTAGATTATTTGTATTTGTTCTTGTGTTCAGTATCCAAGGGTGAGAGGGTTAGACAGACAGACAGACAGATACACACACACACACACACACACACACACACACACACACACACACAGAGTACCTCCCTATCTCTCCTTCCGTCTCTTAAAACTTCTACACTGATTCCTGTTGTTGCGAAGTTCAATATTTTTTTTTCCTTCCCCGACCTTCCTATCTCTTCCCTGTCGTGGCCTCGGGTCTTTTACGCCCCTCTTACTCACAAGTGAATGTGTCGAAGGGGGTGAAAACAATAAGAAACCACGAAGGTAGTTAAGGGCGACGATCCCATCCCAGAAGAACAGGGAAATGCACATTCTTGAGCTCCCAGTTGACGTACGTGTTTCTGAGGGTGACTTGTTATTTCATTGGCTTTCATATTGTGCGACTTTTATACTCAACAGCAGCTGAAAAATTTACAACTTGTTTCTGTTGTCAATATTGAGTTTTTTTTCCTCGTTGCCATTATTATTTTTTCTTTTTTTTCCTCTATTGATTGATATAAAGGCAAGATATGTTTGTTTGTTTGTTTGTTTTTTCGTTGTTTTTGTTGTGATGTAAGTGTTGCATTTCATGTCCGTACGTTTTATGTTGACTTTGATATCGGATTTTTTTTTTTTTCTCTGTTCGTCATCCATCGCTTAATATAAAAACCAGTTGAGTGTTTGATGGGTTTTATCTCTTCTCTCCTTGATTCTATTTTCTCTGTTTGATGTTTTGTTCACTCACTCATTCTTTCTGTTTCTCTCCCTTCCTCTTTGTCAAAATAGTTTTCTCCAGTTATAGATCAACCAATACATGTCTTTATTTATCCAATCATTTTATCCATCATCTATCCATCGTCTGTACATCGTCTATCCATTTATCCCTCACGCTTGATGTCACTATCTTCATATCGAGAGATGAAAGAGTAAAAAGAAGTAGATATAAGTAAGAACTCACCAAGAGACACACACACAAGAGGACAAAAGTCTCTCCTCAAAGACGACAATATTTCATTTTCCTCACATGTTCTCCCAATTTTCCCCCATCTCCCCAAAAACTCGTGAACGTCGTGAGCGCTTGGGGAATATTGGGACCGAGACCGACTTCCCCTGGGATACAACTTAGGGAAGACCCAACTCCACCTAACTTTCTACCACTCGAAATTTAGTTTTGGTCCTGGCGGCGTTGGCCCAAGTCATGAAATATTTAGCAGCAATGAGGAGCATTTGTAAAAGTATAAGGTATTTTTAGTCTCTCTCTCTTCCGTCGACTAATCTTCTGACCGTCACAGGGTAGTTGAGGATCAGCTGGTGTTGTGGTGAGTGTTAGAGGATGGTGAGGAGGCTAGTTAGGAGGATAGAGGCATTTTGGTGTGGTGATGAGTGTTAGAGGATGGTGAGAAGGACAGAGGAGTTTGAGTTAGTTTGGGATTATCCTATCCATTATTTCATACAAGCTGGATAGGTGACATCGTTTGGCTAGTGTGACAATATTCTATCCATTATTCACTGAGTATGGAAAGACGTATTTGAGTATCTTTAGAGCTTAAGAAAGGATAGTACACCTCTTAATTTTGAATAGCCATTGGATAGATAACTATTCTATTTACTATCCATTGGTATATTGTGTTATTGTGGTATCGTCTAAAAGGTAACAAAATCACGGTAATAGGTAAATAATGGAACTGACTGACTAAATGGGTTCCTATCTTATTAGTTCCTTCTTAACCATTAGGAATGAGGCCATATTCTTAATGGTACCTTCAGTCTTAATTTTAATGGTAAGGTTATGATAGAGTTCATTTGACCTTTAACCTAATGGAGAGATATACTATGGTTGGTTGTGTGTGTGTGTGTGTGTGTGTGTGTGTGTGTTTTACCAGGTGAGGTGGGTGTATCTGATAATGAACCTCAGCTTCAAAACTATAATACTAAATTAATTAACCCTAAAACATATACAACCTAAGCATTGTATAATAATTACAAAATAAACAAATTGGTGATATATTTTCAGGAATTTTAATTAAGGTCATTCATTTGATTGTTATTAACGTCATTATTAAATATGCATATCTAAAACGCTTAATTTCCTAACATTTTATTTTATAATTTAATTCTAATTCAATTAATGTCATAATCTTTTTAACTGTAGACACCTTCATCTCCCTGAGGTTAATTAAAATACTAATAATTAATAAAATAATCAGGTAAATTACTTGAAATTATAACTACAAAATCTACATGGTTGAGAACACACAATACTAACATGACTTTTTTTGTCTTTATCAATATTAATAAAACAAATAACTCACAAAGAGGGTTTTAGACAAGTAAGTTAAAAGTTGGTATAAGAAAACTTGCTGACAGTCATCCCCAAGAGAGGCGATACATCACGGGAGTGTGTGGAGGTCAAACTCTCGCTGTCACGCTTGTTTAAGGCAGCAGTAAATGAAGTCATCTCTTCTTATTAATATTTATCTTTTTATATCCCACACCATCACTTTACAGAATTAGGGGGTATTAAAATGGGTTCAGTCAGTTAATCAATCAGTCAGTCAGTCAATTAGTCAGTCAGTCAGTCAGTCAATCAGTCAGTCAATCAATCTGAGTACAGTCAGTTCCGGAGCATTATCCCAAAACCATTCATTTATTCACTTAAAATTAAGTATATACAAATTAGCGTGTTTTATAAGTATAGCAATGACTCTGTTAGTAAGGAGGTGACTTGTGAAATATATTATACCGTAGATTCATATATTATTTTCTATACTACTTGTCATTCGTAATTCTTAATCGACTTTCTATTTTTTATCATTATTTCCTGAGTATTGTTTTTAGCATTTGTTTTAATAACTCTGTAGGAAATACCTGTACCTGAACACACACACACACACACACACACACACACACACACACACACACACACACACACACACACACACACACACATCCACATTTTTTTTTAGCAAACTAAATTTAAGGTGGCGTCTCCATAGCTGGTCAAAGTTAGCGTGCTGGCTCCGGCTCTAAGATAAAAGTTAAGGTGTTGGCTCGCAAGGTAAACTATTTCTGGCTTACTGCACCACGAGCCACAAGTCATCTTTCAGTATGACATCAAGTGAGTGAGCAGCTCAAAGTTGTTAAGGTGTGAAATACAAGTAAACAAACTCTGGCCTGAATATATTGTCCCTTACCTGTACTGCTGGCTCACCTGTGGGAAATTTGAGTTTTTTTTTTAGCAACTGCTGCATGAACGAACCATTTTAGTATCATGGGGTACTATTAGAACGAATGTGAAAATTAGCATATCTGCTCCTTCATAGCTAGAACGTCCCTTAGTTTAATTTTCCGATGTAATTACTTTGGAAATTAAAAACTTCACCTCCCTCTTTCTCTCTCAACATATGTTATGAAGCTAGTCTACCAGCCAAGTTTTGTTCCGTGAAATATTTTGCATCTTATGAAACTTTGGCGTAAAAGTTTTTAAATTACTAGTTTTCCTGACTATTTTACCTGTTTGGTAAGACTTTATAATTTTCCTGTGAAAGGATTCATTCGTCTTACCTGCTTCATGATCAAGTAAAGTTTTTGTATTCACTAAAGGAAAATTATGTAGTGTGTGTGTGTGTGTGTGTGTGCGCGAAGGGTAAGTCCTTGAACGTCTGCAACACTAACACCAAGCGTGTAATTTACTCACCTTGACGGGAGAGAGAGGGTTGGGTGAAGTGTGAGGTGAGGGGAAGTGAAGGGAGAGGGGAGGAAGGCTTGGGGTATAGAAGGGGAAGAGATGGATATGATGTGAGGGGGGTGTGAAGGGAATGGGGTAAGAGAGAGAGAGAGAGAGTGGAGGGAGAGGATGAGTAGAAGGAGAGGAGGAGGAGGAGGAGAGGGGGGGGAGAAGAGGAAGAGGGAAGACAAGGAGGAAGAAGAAAGATGGGAGCGATGTGTTCGAGGGTTACAGAAATAGCTCGGCTCTGCATCATTTATGAGTTCAAGCTGTATGTTTCTATCGTGGCGTCGAGGTGTGATGGCTTCCCCGTGTTGCCTCGAAAAAATACCCACCCCTCGAAATTAGTTCTGATGGTTCTATCCTCATATTCTAGCGGCCATGTATACCCGTCTATAACCCGTCTATACTTGTGACAGATGATAGACGGGGAGATTGTTACAGGAGAAGTTTGTTTTCATCTCGACTTTGACACCTGAGCGGGTAGGGTCACCTGTATTGATTGAGGTTTCGAGTCTGTTGTTTCCATTTACTTACCTGACAGCCAAATTCCAGGTAAAGTCAATTATTGTTATTAGTGGTTAAGTTCTCGTTACCAAACCAAGAACTCAAATATAGGTAAAGACACGTTAGAGTATGTAAGTAAGACATTGATCTACGTTACGTTAGTTCCTTGGTTCTCTGTTTGATAAGATTCACACCTGTCTTGGGACGCGCATAACAGGTGAGTCAAAGCTGTGGCTGACCATGCTCCCTGACCAATCGCTATTTGTGATATTTACGGAGTTATCGGAGACACTGGTATCATTGTCTGTTTAACTTTATGTCATTCATCAGGTGTGGAATGCAGAATAATAGTTATACATTAATTTAGTACATTTGAAATTAGTGGTACATGATATCAGTCTAAATGAATTGTGAAAACCGACCTCTATATTGGATAGTTAACGATGGTAACCATAGTTGAGATATTTCCTTATTAAACCACAAAAAAAAATTGAAACGACCCTTTACAGGCAAGAGGATGATACCTTACTCCTCTTAATCTAATATTTGGGATTCTCGGTGTCGGGGGAATTATTTAATGGACTATTGAAGTAAAGGAGACGTGACCAACAGTGGCGTGTGATCAATAAACGAGGTGGTGAGGTTGTTGCAGAATGTTGCGTGCATTGTCTGATATAGCGAGAGGTGCCGCCAGGATGTTAGGCTTTGTAGAGCAAGAGCTGTCCACCAAATTATTCACACACACAGGTGTACATGCACAGTGCTTCAGTGAAGGGAGTCTCACATAGTGTAGGACAACATGACCATACTTACACATGGAAACACACACAGTTATCAGCTCATACGTACGTTTACACACGGACTCGTAAATATACACATAAAGGCCTACTTACACGTTATGTTGCACACACACACACACACAAACACAGCCAATTATATATTAAAAAATAAGCATAAATGACCTGGTTGACTAAGGACAATTAAGAGTTATTATCAGTAAGAATTATACGATTAATGAGGTAGTCGTCCTTCCCCCTGACAGCCACCCAAGTAAGGTCAGAGGTCATCATAATACAGACACCTCGTAGCGTCTCTCTCACCGGCTGGGTCATCTTTAAGCCCCGGATTACTGTGTCGTGGTTGATCTCTTGTCGCCTCTCAGTTTTACAGTCGTATTTTGTGCTGCTGAGGAACTTATACTTCTTTCACCATCTCCCTCATCCTCATCCTCTTCTAACTCATGTCTCTCCTTCATCCTTCCCTCCTACTCCCATTATCCCTCTTCCTTTATCCTATTTCCCTCTTTCTCCTCCTCCTCCCACCTCCCTCTCTCCTTGTCTTTCTCCCTCATCCCTCCCTCCTCCCCCCATTATCCCTCTTCCCTTAATCTATTTCCTTCATCCCTTCTCCATCCCTCCCTCCCCCCTCTCTCTCCCTCCCTCCCCCCCTCCCTCCCTTCTTCTTCTCTCCTCCCCCCATCTTCTCTTCTCCCTCCCCTTCCTCATTTGCATAACCAGACACATTATTCCTCGCAGCTTAACTCTTTTAAGACTCCTCTCGTCCCAAGATATTTTAGCCCGGCTCCTCGTAGGTTTCCCGACATTGTGTCATTAACTGGTGTCTTCCCGCTACACTAAGTTCTCTTCCCGTTACACTATGCTCTCTTCCCGCTACACTAAGCTCTCTTCCCGCTCCACTAAACTCTCTTCCCGCTACACTAAGCTCTCTTCCCGCTACACTACGCTCTCTTCCTGCTACACTAAGCTCTCTTCCCTCTCAACTAAGCTTTCTTTACAGCTTTTGAGTGTCTCTCTAGCTGAAGTTGCGTGTGTGCAGGAGGTTGTTTTGTTTTGGTTGGTGTGTTGCGTGTTCATAAGTTCTTCTTTATGTTTCTAGGTGTGCTGTGTGTCTGTGTATATGATTTGTATATTTCCTGGTTGTGTTACTGTGGTCTTTCCAGAGTTGTGTTACTGTGGTCTTTCCAGAGTTGTGTTACTGTGGTCTTTCCAGAGTTGTGTTACTGTGGTCTTTCCAGAGTTGTGTTACTGTGGTCTTTCCAGAGTTGTGTTACTGTGGTCTTTCCAGAGTTGTGTTACTGTGGTCTTTCCAGTGTTGTGTTGCTGTGGTCTTTCAGGTTGTGTTACTGTGGTCTTTCAGAGTTGTGTTACTGTGGTCTTTCAGAGTTGTGTTACTGTGGTCTTTCCAGACTGTTGGTCTTTCAGAGTTGTGTTACTGTGGTCTTTCCAGAGTTTGTGTTACTGTGGTCTTTCCAGAGTTGTGTTACTGTGGTCTTTCCAGAGTTGTGTTACTGTGGTCTTTCCAGAGTTGTGTTACTGTGGTCTTTCCAGAGTTGTGTTACTGTGGTCTTTCCAGAGTTGTGTTACTGTGGTCTTTCCAGAGTTGTGTTGCTTGTGGTTTTATAGTTGTATTTCGAAGTGTTTAATTTTTTTCTTAAATGTGTTGCTTGCTTGTTTATCTTTCAGTGTTTCAATGTTGTTCAGTATTAGATTGTGTTGTGTTTCGTTGTGTTGTGTTGTGTTGTGTTGTTTGTATATGTTATGTAATTGCCTCATTAAGATGCTTTCGTAGTTTTGTTGTTTGCTTTATTAGGATGCCTTCGTGAGCATTGTTTCCGTCAGAGTTCAGTTTGCTTCACATGGGTGCTTTTGCAGTTCCATTGTTTCCTTCATCATTCTACAGTTTGCTTCACATGGATACTTTTGCGGTTTCCTCGTTTGCTTTTGTGGTTGAATTAGTTACCTCAACAATGCTTGCTTCATTTTACTTCCTCATGGTTGGTGTTACTTTCCTCGTTGCAATTCCTTGACACAGTTGCCTCCGTCACATCTGGGCTCTTCCTCCTCATCAGAACTTGGCTGGCATAGTAATGGGTAGAGACTAAACTTTATCACTGGAGTGGCCCAAAACTCATCCCCCCTTTGTAAACAATAGAAATTCATTGGGGCAGCTGACACACACACACACACACACACACACACACACACACACACACACAGCACTGTAGAGTTAAAACTTTCCTCACTGCAGTGTTCGTTTTCCATTTAGTTAACTCGATGTAGTGGTCCCCTCGCCAGCTAACTTCAGCTAAAACTCTCCATAGCTTCGTGTGTACCCTAATAGTTATATGTAGTCCTCCTCTCATTTCCTCCAGTGTCTCACCAGCTAACTTAAGCTAAAACACGCCGTTGCTTTGTTTCTTGTTTATCAGTAAGATATATAAGAACTTTCTACTCGCCTGCAGAGAAAACCAAATTAAATCTTCCATTTGGTATATAGAGATTTGCAGTAGCCATTATTACTATACCTCGCCAGCTAAACACAGTAATCTCCATAACCACGTCTTTATGCACCAGTTAGTACACTCACTACATGTTTATAGCTTTTCCCCTCGCCAGCTATAATCAGCAATATCCATGGATCCTTGGGGGGAGGGTTAGCTGCACATCTTTCACGGTTGAATTAACGTTTTATCTAACTTTCGGGTTCCCTTGTCTTAGTCGTTATTCTCACCGCATTGTGGGGAGGAGTGGGGGGGATTTTTGAGGCCGTTGTTTATATATATTTCCGCTTTTAGTGATGTTTGAGTTTATGGTTTTAAATTTAGTGCGAGAGAGAGAGAGAGAGAACATTATCTCTTAAAGTTGTAATTTTTTTCTGGGTTTAAATTCTCCCTTTAATATCTGAGTATTTGTGTCTCAAAGGATTTCGTTCACAAGTGCGCGTTCCTCTTCTAAATGTTTCGTCCACAGAGAGTAACATTTTGTTGTACATTTCCAGATAAATTTCATTATCTTAACACATTTACCGGGAAGAGAGCGCATTTAGATATGTCGCCGGCATGATATTTTTTTTTGTGTGTTTTAGGTTCTCATATTACACGGTTTATGCTCACGTGATGTGCATAATTATCAAGGCTTTTGACTATGTCGTGTTTATTAAGCATTTTGATTATGTCCTCCGTGTTTAGTATTTTGTCTGGGTTTTCTTTATCGGGTATTTTTGCTAAGTTATCTCTATGATCAAATAGGTTGATGTAATAATAATAATAATAATAATTGTAATAATAATAATAACCAGCACAATAATAATACCAATAACTCAATAATAACTTTAACAAATAATTCGATTCTTGCCGCAGGTTAATCAGATTTTCCACCTGAGTCACCACCTAACGAAGTATGTAAATTAAGCACAAGTTTTACCATCCACGTATATAATATTTCACATCTTGAATACTAAAAATACTTTCTGGTTTTTTTTTTAACCTTTTTGCCATCATATTTTACCATTGGGGCCCTGAGTGACATATTGGTTTATACTCAGTGGAGCTTCAGTGGTTATGATGCAAAGGATTATTACGTCGTTTTTAACCTCCTTTGATGATGATGATGATGATGATGATGATGATGATGATGATTTGAATTTGAAATCTTTGAGGATGATGGTTGCTTGAACTCTTTTGACGACGAGAGTTTAAGCTTTTGAGGACGAGGGTTTAAACCTTTGAGGACGAGAGTTTAAACCTTTGAGGACGAGGGTTTAAGCCTTTGAGGACGAGGGTTTAAGCCTTTGAGGACGAGGGTTTAAGCCTTTGAGGACGAGAGTTTAAGCCTTTGAGGACGAGGGTTTAAACCTTTGAGGACGAGAGTTTAAACCTTTGAGGACGAGGGTTTTAACACTTTGATGACTGGTTTAATAAACTTTTAAGGATGGTGGTTTAAAAAAAATTTCCTATTTAAACCACACAAAAACCACCATCAACCAAATTGTATCCTGGAAGACTCGTTGCATTTTACGGTTGTCGGTGGTGTGTGTTGACAAGTATTGTGGGGGTTCTGAATCTGATGCATTTAGTTTATTCAATAACTTCAACACAATCCTCACGACTATCATTCACTGCCTCGAGCTTCAGGCCATGTTGGTATATCTGTTTTCCTAACGTTAGCTGACATTGTGAAGCTGAACTGACACCTCGTCTAAAAAAAAAAAAAAAAAAAATCATAGTTCATTTTACTGACAGATTTTTTTTCTAATTTTTCAAGCCCTGAATTTCACCCGTTTGGTCACTTTTTTTCTTGGTAGTTTTGCTCTTAATGATTTGTATTCTGTGTTGTGGTAACTTTTGTCATGACGTCATTTCCGTAACTGTGAACTGCAAACCAGATAATTTCAGCCATGTTAGGTCAGGTTAGGTTAGGTTAGGTTATTCATTATTAACCTATATACTATAATGAATAAACGCTCAGTGGCTCATCATAACACCAGCCTCATGTATAGTAATAATTCACTAACAGCAATAATTCATAATACATGATACATAAACAACACAACCCTCTATACATATATTTTCAAGCCATACAATATAATGACGTACAATTTCGCGCTCGAAGTCCTTGATATTTTAGTTCTGGGGTAAACACATCGCATATTATTGTTATTGTCATACATTTATTTTTGTTTTAAACCCAAAGGGGGATTTTTATTGGTAGTGAAAGCGTTGTTATCGTAGTCAAAGGGGTAAAGTCATCGTATTCAAGGGGTAAAGTCATTGTATTGTAGGGGTAAAGTCATCGTATTCAAGGGGTAAAGTCATCGCAGTCAAAGGGGTAAAGTCATCGTATTCTAGGGGTAAAATTATCGTATTCAAGGGGTAAAGTCATCGTAGTCAAAGGGGTAAAGTCATCGTATTCAAGGGGTAAAGTCATCGTAGTCAAAGGGGTAAAGTCATCGTATTCTAGGGGTAAAATTATCGTATTCAAGGGATAAAGTCGTCGTAATCAAGGGGTAAAATGTTAGAATAAAAATAACCTCAGTCTTCCTTCCACTTACCAAACCCTAATTTATGATAACACATTCTGATTCGTCCCATTAACGGTAAACGGACACAGTTCTGCCCTATTAATCAAAACCTCGCTGACTCCATTAAACCATTATGGTCCAATTCACTCATTTTAAACAACAGGTCGAAGGGGGAAGGAGGAAATTTCAATGAGAGTTGGTGATTTTTTCAAGACTTCAGCCTATAGTATAGTTAGGTTAGGTTAGGTTAGGTTAGGTTAGGTTAGGTTAGGTTAGGTTAGGTTAGGTTAGGTTAGGTAAGGTAAGGTTAGGTTAGGTTAGGTTAGGTTAGGTTAGGTTTGGTTGATATAGTCTGAACAAATACATACATTTAGGTATTATTTATTGATGAGTAATGTCAACCACTGAACACCTGTACGTCATTTATTTACCTGCTGATAATTAATCATATTAGATCAGGTAAATGTTGCATGGACCTCAAATAATCCTTTACTAGAAATGAAGCTTGAAATTGATGAATATATGTCTGTCTTAAGAAATTCCTCAACAAGATAACTTAACTCTTGCTATAAAAACACACCTTTGTTTAACCCTCCCCTCTCCCTCCTTTGACCTCACTATCGTTCTCAATGAAAGTTTAAACATTTTTCTTTCTTTTTTAGTCTCTTTAACTCTGCCAAAGTGGTTTAATTCGCGAAATTACTTCTCAAGGAGTGGTGTGAGGGGAAAGTAGCACTTGACCCGGTTGTGTGAGTGTGTGTGTGTGTGTGTGTGTGTGTGTGTGTGTGTGTGTGTGTGTGTGTGTGTGTGTGTGTGATGCCATCTCTGAATGTCAGCTAGATTTGTCACCGGTAATACAAAATAAGGATATATAGTTCAGGATACTAAGTAGGTTGATAAGCAAAAGGAAATTTAATTAAGATATAAATTATTCTCAACATTGTAATCTGAAATAGAGAAATTATTACTCCTGTCTCTGTTGGCTGACTCATTAATTCTGTAAGAAAATTAGTCTTAAAAGAGATGTGTTCGTAGGTTAATTTAATATTATTATTATAACCAGGTTTTAGTGTATGATTTTGATAATGGCTTAAACTTGAACTCTTAATGATATAAACTTGGTGATTTTCTTATACGGTGTAGACGATTAATTGTATGAAAAGTCAAGTATAATATATTGTAATTATATATATTTTTCATTTACATTATACACAGTAAGAAGACTAAAGCAAGTTTATAGAAAAAACTCAAATATTAACAGAAGAACTCATGGTTGTTATTTCATCTGAAGGTTTTATACACATCAACAATCAGTAGCTCACTAACACCGGGACTTAATGCTTTCATACATGTCTAAATAAAAGAAAAAACTAAAATAAATAATAATGAAAATATAATACTTACAATATACCTTTAGTAAAGTATCACAAGGTCCATAACGTCAAAGAACAACACAGAAATTGACTCTTATTGTGTGTTTTCCTTTAATGAATACGGATAATGAGTTACGTAAAAACGGAGATTCGTGATAATTTTTGTCTTGATGTTATTGAAGGGAAACTAGAACTGATTTTCATATGAGTGAAAAATCCGACGTTCATTTCGCCTTTCTGTGTCCATTAAGGATTTTACACTGTAGTTATCCGCTTTATTCAGTAGCCAGAAAGTGGATTTTTTTTAGGAGTATTTGCTAACTTAATGATTTACCTGATAGGTTGACTGATTGGCTCACTGAGAGAACTTTTTGTTGAGAGGCGACACGAGGTATTTACACACCTTGGGATGAATTATTTACCTGGCTAATGACCACAATGAATAATAGTAATAATACAATACTAAATTATCGAAAATCCCTGTGCACCAAGAATATTAATCGTATTATTATTATTATTATTATTATTATTATTATTATTATTATTATTATTATTATTATTTTTATTATTTTTATTATTATTATTTTTATTATTTTTATTATTATTATTATTATTATTATTATTATTATTATTATTATTATTATTATAAGTTTAGTTCCAACATTTCCTCGACTCGTGTATACAGTGTAATAAAGGTCACTGTCTATGTTGGTAGAGTTGGTGGGGGGGAGGGAGGAGGTCATCACTGGGTGAGTGTACACCTGACACACATAATTACCTATTCATGCTCACCTTTGCTATTTTGTTCTGTTCACGTGAAAATGGCTGAGGTTTTTTTTTTTACACATAACGTCTATCATATCTGTCAAAATGGAAGAAAAAAAATCCTCCTCCACTTCTACCGTGTTCGTGTGGCAGCCCCATGAAATACTTAACCCCGAGTAAACACACAGAGTGAAAAATAAGCCGATAGCATTTACAGAAACTATAATGTACTCGTGATATTGTTTTTTCCGGGTGTAGCTTTTCAGTGGACAATTGTTTTGCCTTTAACTCAGATCTATATCTATTAAAAATATTGTACATTGGTTGACTCACTTGAAGAACAGCCCCCTCTCTCACTTTCACAAGCATATACACACACACACACTCTCTCTCTCTCACACACACACACACACACACACACACAGGCGAGTATAATGTATATAAACAGATGACCATGAACGCACATACATACAGACATACAAATACTTACTACACTACCTCCCCCTAAAAATAATCCTTTTTTTAGAAGGATGGTTCTCGTAAAATTCCTTTATTAATCTCATAAATGTTGAGTAAATGTTCAATTTTCTCGCCACGTAACATATAGTGCTCAAAATTCATGGTGCAATATCAAGGTTGTGGAGCGTGTAACTCTACAAATGTACTATGCCATCGTATTTATCAAATTTATTTTCACTGAATATTTTTCCTCTAGACAAAAGTGCCTCTCACTCACAAGGATTCTTTCAGTTATTTTCATTCTAACCTAACCTAACCTAACCTAACCTAACCAAACCTAACCAAACCTTCCTAAACCTAATATAAACCAATGATGTATATATTTCCTTGCAAATGTTAGAAAAGCTCTATATTTCATTGCTATATAATTAAACGCATAATATATTTTCCAATGATAATGTAGAAAAAACGAAACATATTTTAATTTAATAGAGTAAGATAGGATGTAAGTTATTGCATAAAAAAAATAACAGAATGACATATATTTCACTGTTAAAAAAAGGGCAGGAAATGACATATATATATATCGGTGTAGTAAATCACGAGAATGATAGATAGTTCCATGCGATATATTTTGAAGAGTGAAATATATTTACCTCCCATAAATATTGGAGGATAATACATCTTTCTCTCATGTGAACATTTAAAAGATGATCTATATTTCCTTATATATTTCCTTATAATAAAAACAAAAGAACGACGTATATCTCCTTATAATAAAAACAAAAGAACGTCGTCTCTCTCCTTATAATAAAAACAAAAGAACGTCGTCTCTCTCCTTATAATAAAAACAAAAGAACGTCGTCTCTCTCCTTATATAAAAACAAAAGAACGTCGTCTCTCTCCTTATAAAAAAACAAACGACAGGCGTCTATCTCCTTATAATAAAAACAAAAGAACGTCGTCTCTCTCCTTATAATAATAAAAACAAAAGAACGTCGTCTCTCTCCTTATAATAAAAACAAAAGAACGTCGTCTCTCTCCTTATAATAAAAACAAAAGAACGTCGTCTCTCTCCTTATAATAAAAACAAAAGAACGTCGTCTCTCTCCTTATAATAAAAACAAAAGAACGTCGTCTCTCCTTATAAAAAAACACAAAAGAACGAGACATATTTCCGTGCACAGAATATCTTATCATTTATATAAAGTTAGACCAAAAATAGAAGCAGCGGTAAACACAAGGTCAACACGTGTATTCAAGCTGGGTATAAAAGGGCGGTAAAAATAGGAAGGTATTCTCTGTACACTATGTGGGTTGTGCATGTTGAATATGTAGTCATGTTTTGTTTCCTAATTAGTCAAACGTACACCATGCTCTGCCTCCTGATTGGTCAAATTTGCACAATGTTCTGCCTCCTAATTGGCCAAACTTACATCATGTTCTGTCTTCTGATTGGTTAAACTTAAATCATGTTATGCCTTCTGATTGGTCAAACGTGCAGTATGTTCTCTTTCACCATTGGGTAAACGGACACAATATCTTGGTTCATGATTGGTCAAACGGATTCCATTATTCCTTATGATTGGTAAAATGGACATTATTTCTATCTCCTGATTGGTTAGTAACCACAGTGACCTCCAGTGCAATCGTCTTCGGGCCTGTAATCCGGGTCATACTTAACCCATCTCCCACCCCATCCTACCCCTCCTCCTCCCCCCTCCCCCTGCATCTCTCCCCCCCCACCCCTCCCCTCTCCCACTCCCCCTCACCTCCCTCCCCACCATAAACCCGAACAGCCATATTTAATCACCAGCTAAAGTATATAAAGTGACCATTAACTCTTCCTATAAATTTTATATGAAGTTTAAATAACACTAATGGATATATTGTGTAACGGAATACGAAATAGTAAAAATATTTTGCTATTTTTTTCAGGTATTCGTAAACTGCTCACACACACACACACACACACACACAAAAACACACACACACACACACACACACACACACACACACACACAAATTATATAGTTTAATTTTTGTATTGTCACGGAAATTATTTTGTTCAATATTTTTGGTCACGGAATATTTAAGTTTTACTTGAAAATTAAATAATAGTTTGTTATTTTTTTGTCAAATACCTTAGTATACTCTCTCTCATCCTCCTCTTAAATAAAAAAAAAATCATCACTGAAATATTTTGTTTGAAAGTTAGTTGTCATTGGGATGAGTCGCTGATGCTCGCAATTACGTGGCTACGGTCCTCGTGAACTGTATGACTCTCTCGACTTACCTGATTGTTTTAGTATTATAAGAAGACAAGTGAAAAAATAAATAATTAAATACAGATTTTAATGACTCTTAAATGTATTATTTAAATAATTAAATACAGATTTTAATGACTCTTAAATGTATTATTTCTGAATTAAAAAATATATACCGAAAAATATACAAAAAATTTTGTTTTTGTTTTTGTATTATAATTTGTGTTTAAATTAATCAATGTGGATTATAATGTAGGAAAGACCACAGGAAACAAACCTAATATAATTTACAGAGATATTTACACCATCTTTGGGTTTTGCAGCGGAATATAATGTCAGAAAAAAATAGATTAAATGTTTGCAGAAATATAAAGAAAGAGAAGACTTAGAATAGAGTAGAGTAGAGTAGAGTAGAGTAGAGTAGAGTATGAGAATAAATAGAGTTAGAAATGAAAAACTGAGAAGCACAAATCTCCAATAATTGCCGAACATAAATAGCAAAGACGATGACAAAGGAAACACGTGTGATGAGAAATATTTCCTCCCTCTTAAATATTTACAAAAGCTTTTCTCTCGGACACAACAAACCACGAAAACTCTCACCAACTCGCTCTGTATTGGTGAATAAATTGGTGAACTTCTCCTGGAAAACACATAGTCTTGACGTTATTATTTGTGAAGCACCATTATTTTTAACACAGCAACAATCTAGAGAACTGCATTTCCTTCTCTCTCTCTCTCTCTCTCTCTCTCTCTCTCTCTCTCTCTCTTTTTACGTCAAATGTTACTTAATGAAGCTAGTAATTATAAACAATATATAATCCTCAGGGTAATATTGTATGGAGTCTGTTCGTCTGTTTGATTGTCTGTCTATCTGTTAAACTCTGGTGAAATCTTTATTACCATTCACACACACACACACACACACACACACACACACACACACACACACACACACACACACACACACACACACACACACACACACACACACACCTTTCATCTCCTCAGTGTCAATATTATCCCCGCCTCCACACGGCTCGTCAGCGTTAGGTTTAGGTTAGGTTAGGTTAGGTTAGGTTAGGTTAGGTTAGGTTAGGTTAGGTTAGGTTAGGTTAGGTTAGGTTAGGTTAGGTTAGGTTTAGGTTAGGTTAGGTTATGTTATGCGTATATAGTAGAGTAAAACAGTCGGTAATGAAGTATTTTTAATGAGCGTTTGTTGGTAAAGAGACAGATGGTTGTTAAGGATTGAATGGTTAACTAATTACAGTTTTGCTCCATTGTGATTCGTTGTATGACAGAGTCTGGCGAACAGTTGTAATGGATGAAATGATTAAAATATTTACTTAAATATAGAGATTTATACATATTTTTTTTTATAAGCTAAATTCTACCAAGTGTGATTTATTTTTTGTAATGTGTTATGTAAGTGGGATATCTATCAATCTGTCTATCTATTTATCTATCTATCTATCTATCTATCTATCTATCTATCTATTACATCAAGGAGGCGTATACTAACTACCACAATATCCTAATCACCACCTCAAGAGATTCGCCAATCACTCCGTCACAGTACGCATGACGTTACCACAGTATGCTAATCACCTCCAGTCACAGCATCCCCTCCCCTCCTCCCCCCCCTCCCCTCCTCCACTACTCCTCCCCCCTCTCCCCCCCTCCCCACCCCTCCCCCCTCCTCCCCTCTCCTCTCCTCTCCCTCCTCCAGCCCCTCCCCTCTCCCCTCCCTCTCCTCTCCTCTTCCCTCTCCTCCTCCTCAGCCTCCCCAGCCCCTCCTTCCCCCACATAAGCTAGAGACCTCCACCAGAAAACCTCTCGTTGAACAATTAGAGTGAGTAAAAAGAGACCTGCCTTTACCTCTAGCTCTATTAAGGCACCCAGGGGAGACCATCTCTCCCCCCCTCCCCCCAGCCAGTTTTCCCCGATCAGGTTATTTTCCAGCAGGGACCTCGACCTGCCTGTGTTGTGTACTTAAGAGCCTGGATAACTCTCTTGAAGGGGAGACGCGATGCAGTAGTGTGCAGGTTGTAGTAGATTAGTGGTGGTGCAGGGTGGTGGTAGTGGTAGTAGTAATTGGTGGTGGTGGATACTGGTCATGGCGTTTTATTAGTGGGTGGTAATGGTGGTGGTAATATTAATTAATTGGTAATAGTGGTGAGTGGTGACGGTGGTGGTGGTAATAGTGAGTGAGTGAGCCCAGGCGGTGGTGAGTGGTAATGAAGTGGTGGTAGTGTTGACAGTGGTGGTGTGGCAAGAATTGGTGGTGACAGTGGTGGTGGTAATAGTGGTGGTGGTGACGGTGGTGGTGGTAATAGTGGTGGTGGTGATGGTGGTGGTGGTAATAGTGGTGGTGGTGGCGGTGGTGGTGGTTGTAGTGGTGGGTATTAATGATGATGATAACTATGGTAGTATTAGTAATGTTAATGGCGGTATTGATCGTAGTCTCAATGGTAATACAATAATGGTGATGGTGGTCGTAGACAGTTATGGTAGTGGGAGTGTCTGGCATGGTAGTATGGGACGGGGGAGGGAGGGAGGGAGGGAGGGGTCACTGGCTTCTATTGGATGATGTGAAACTTTCCTACTTGCGCTATCATAAAAAGAGCGAACAATGTTAATTCCGCCTGATGTAGTCTCTCTCTCTCTCTCTCTCTCTCTCTCTCTCTCTCTCTCTCTCTCTCTCTCTCTCTCTCTCTCTCTCTATCCATCTTTCTACTCTTAATTATAATAAAACTAAAATGAAAACAGTACATTAAGAAGTGAAAGCTCCATGTAGGTAAGGTAATCACTTTATTCACTGGTGGAACAAGGTGGATTGTACCGGTCTATTTTATATTCATGGAATTTTAAGCCTGAAATATTCACGTCTACGTCATCATTCAACTCTAGTCACACGAGGGGGAGGGGGGAGGGGCTTATGTTGACATCTAAATAAAAAGGAAAATGTGTTCTTATTTTGGTCATTATGTCATATTGTATAAAAGGAGTATTGAAGGTGCATATTGTTTCAGATTATTTTTTTATTTTTAGATTTTAGGTTTTTTTTTTTTTTTTTAGGGTTTGTGGTTTTATTTTTTTTTCTATAGTTGTAATAGGTAGAGTCATAAATCCCTGGTCTGGTTCTCTCAATATTTTGCTTTTTTGTTGTTGTTTGTTAGAGAGCAGATATTCCACCCATAGTCTGTTTACTACACACACACACACACACACACACACACACACACACACACACACACACACACACACACACACACACTACTATTGCCCTATTCACTATACAATATCCAGTAAAAACAACAACAGATATTTTCATTGCTCTATTTGTTACTCCCGCCTTGACGACCTCAGGACAAAAAGAGATGAAAGAAACATGTATACAGGATGATCCACACACACACACACGACAGTACGTAACAGCTGAAGGGTAGGTCAAAGCCAAAGGTATTTAGAAATTTGAAATTCACTCTTAGTTCTCGTCCCATTTGGTCCTGAAGAGGCCAAACTTTGCCTTGTAATGATTAAGGTTTGTAGGACTAAGAAGTGACGTAATCCTAACCCCTCAGCCTAACCTAACCCAACCTGACCTAACCTAACCTAACCTGACCTAACCTAACCTAACCTAACCTAACCTAACCTGACCTAACCTAACCTAACCTGACCTAATAGCAGTCAGCTCAACTTAACCCTTAGCTTTGTGGTTTATTAAGACTGGTTATCCATTAGAACTAGGGCCTTTTAACATTGAACTCATCTTAATGGTAAGATTGGGGTCTATAAGCATGGGGTCTATTGGGACTGGGGCCTATTGGGACTGAGGCCTATTGGGACTGGGGCCTATTGGAACTGAGGCCTATTGGGACTGAGGCCTATTGGGACTGAGGCCTATTGGGACTGAGGCCTATTGGGACTGGGGCCTATTGGGACTGAGGCCTATTGGGACTGAGGCCTATTGGGACTGAGGCCTATTGGGACTGGGGCCTATTTGACCATCTCGTGCGGTAAGAAGAGTCAGGGGTCAACACCATACACTGCAGCACCTCTACCCAGACACACACACAGAGCCAATGGGAGACTAGATAAAGTCCATCCAGCACCAGTGGGTTTAGATATGGCCTTATTTATCCCAACTAAACCATTTATCCAAACTAAACCTATTACCCAGTCGAGTAAACCCATTAAAACTTACTATAAACTAAATAAAGAGGAGGATTATAACACACACCACGCATGAGCTACTGAATGTCTTTGTACCAAGCACTTCTTGTCGGGGGTTTTATAACGTAAACAGAGACGGGGATGGTTGCCCTTGGTGTAATAAAAGGAGTGAGACGACACCAGTACTCATTAATTTCCAGACTAGGAACTTTACTAAGCTAAATCTAACTTATATCTAACAAAATGTAACTTAATCTAACTTAACCTAACCTGAACTAGTTTATCTCCAACTAAACGGATCTTATTTACGTCTAACATAACGTAACCTAACTATAACTAAAACTACCCGACCCTAATCTAACCTAACCTACTGTATAGGTTAGGTTAGGTTAGGTTAGGTTGAATATGGGTTACCTGTTAGATATATTGGCTTTTAGAGGATCCAATGTCAAGGGGTCCGTTCCTCTTGTCCATCAATTAAAAACCTCTCGTGCGCCTGTGTGTGTCGGGGTCGAGAGGGGAGGCAGGGGGGGTTAGGGGGACGGGAGTAGGGTCAAGGGGTTTGGGGGTACCTTTAACGAATGAAGGTCTGAACTCCTACTCAGATAAAACGATGTTACACAGATAGGGTCGAAGCCTCCCTGTATATGATTGGGTGTTAGCGAACGAACCTTTGAACTCCGCCACAAACGAATCGAGGCGACAGGGATGAAGTCAAGCCCCTGACATGAAACTGTGTGTCGGTCGGTGTCTCTTGATCCTCACAACAGCTTAGATTTAACGCGGGTTATTAAACTATTTTGTATTTTTATCAATTAAAGGAATGTTAAAATCCAGGAAAATATCAAGACTTTTTTCTCTAAATATTAAAAAAAATATATTGATTGATGTCTCGTGATACTGATGTTAATCCGATGTTATTGTGGCTTAAGCAATGAACCTAACCTAACCTAACCTTAAGTGAGGATGTGACTTTTCCTGTTGTAGTGATCAAAGAAATGGTAAACAAAATAAAAAATAATAATTCAATAAGTTGTAATTTATTCATATTATTGTGGACATGAATGATAATCGACCTGGAGAAGTTTCAACAATTTCATTAACAAAAATTGAATTAAAAATGTTAATTATTGTAACATTTATTTTGTGATTGCCTTCTATTTTAGTCGCCCCAGAATTTTACGACAATGTTATTCTAAATTAGGAGACTTAAAGGAAACATAATTTAAATTGCTAATTGAGTTATAAATGCTAATTGAATTTATATGTAGGTCAAACTTAATACACATCGATGAGTATGTATAATAGACGCCAGATTACTGTAGTGAGAGTACAGTATGTATAATAAAGCCAGATTACTGCAGAGTATAAAGTTTGGCCCCACAAGCTAAGCTAATCAAGGAACTCCTATGATAAAGTATTAGATTATTCTTTAATTCTGCAGAGATAAACGAGAGAAAACTTTTACCCCGGGACTAAATTAAACTGTCTTGCCCAGGAATGTCAAGATATGCACATAATTTCCTAATGCATCCAAAGCCTCCGCTTGTGGACGCTCCAATACCGCCATGCATGTGAGATACTTACCTAACCCAGGTGCTGCACTTTACCTTATACTAATCAATTAACCTGTTTAGAAAGGTAGTGTAGAGTTAGTTGTATATTCCAGTGTTTTTAACAAGTAGTGAAGATTTGCCCAGCCTCCTGTGAGTAAAAATGTGGGATTGTTAGAAGGAATTTAAAGCAGTAGTACTATAAACTTGTCCTTACACTAGTTATCAAGGAAGAGAGATACATATCTTAGTTTTTTTAATTATTAATATGAATGTCGATGTTTTTATATTTGTTTACGTTGAATTATGTTATTTAAGCTTGTGTTGTAGTTTAGTAAATATACCAGTACTGCCCCTCAACCATACAGTAATCACTTAATGACCAGCGGCGTGAGGTTACATCAAGAAGCACCGCGCGCCACATGACTCACCTCAACATTTTTAGTATTCATAAGCGTCTAGCTCCATCCTCCCCAACCTGCCTTGTTATGAACGTCACGAATTTCAAAACTGTAAACTTTTTGAATGTCACAACAGTTGACAATTCTGACAGTGATAAATCGTATCTCATCATACACATTTAATCGTACGTTTATTATATATGAATTTGTTTATCTGTTATTGATGTAACAAGTTAAAACCCACATCACTGGAAAAAATTTTAGTGGTGTACGCTACAATGACTTTATTTGTTGAGACAGACTGTTTACATCAGAAGCCCCCCCGTAGGTGTGACGTCACGGCATCCTCCTTAATTCCTGTATAATGATATTTATCTATGTGAGGAAGTAAGGGAGTATGTTCATTATTTATTATGAACAATACAGAGGTAAACATTAGGTCATTAGGTGGAGTTTATTTATTACATAATAGTTGTAACATAACCTAGCCAGCTCGCCCGGCCTTGTTGTTGGTGTTGGCTCGTTTGTGGATTACTGGCCACTTCTCCTCTCCGATAGAAAACATAAAATACAGGTGTAAATCGTATAAAAACGGTGACAAAAATATATACGCGGCTTATTCAAGAAAAGGAGCTTTGAAAAGCTTTTGATAATAGTAGTTAGTGATGATCACAGGTGGCTGACGTGTTGGTGCCCAGTCGTCCATCCCTGTGTGAGAACTGTCCAGGTGGAAGGTGAGGCTCACGAACACCACAACTTTTTATGTGTTAACAACTTTTTTTTTAACTTTTTGCAGGTAATTTATTTTTTTAATTTATTATCTTTTGTGTATTATTACTTTCTTTATATTCGAAAGAGTTTTTAATAGAAGTACTTTAATAGAAGATTAGAATATAAAAAAGTACTGTATATCGCAGATGGACTCAAGTGCATTTACCATTTACACTTACCTCAGAGCACTGTTGTGTTCAGGTATTGCGGGTGATCATGTTAACCAAAATATTATAACAACTATTCAATATATATCCCGTGTTTGAATGTCAGTCAATGTATTTTATAATGGTTGTTAATACATCGAGTAGTATTAGTTAGAATGATTTATTATACTTTGTAAGTTGTGATAATACTCTCCCTGTCGACTCTTATTATTATTATTATTATTATTATTATTATTATTATTATTATTATTATTATTATTATTATTATGCTCACCCAGGTAATATTCTTCCTATTTGGTGTAAGTACCTACCTGGCGAACAACTTTGATAATAAATCGATATTACATTATTTGTATCAACATTGGATCAAAGACAAGGTTAAAGGTCACCGTAAAAAGGTCATAATCTTAATCAATCATGTATTTTATTTGTTCAGGCAGGTCAGGTGAAGGTCTCATTTATATAACATCGTGGAAGATCTGTTGTATTTTACCACAGATATAACAGTTGTGGGATATAAGATAAATGTTATACTGTGGCGCTTATAACAGGATATATTCAATAGTGGTATGACTCCATGGTAATTAGATCACTTGCTAATTATCCCTGATTAAGGAGAGAGAGGTTCAGTGTAGAATAATTAATAATAATAATAATAATAATAATAATAATAATAATAATAATGAAGAACAAACAAATAAATAAAGTCCAAATACATCAAATAAATACATCTTACGTTGAACTTTTCCATTTTCTTAGTAAATTCTTTAGTCTTAGAGCAATTTCATTTAAATGTCACCAAAGTGCATATTTTTGCTTGACGCACTGCATGACAATTTCCCTTTATGGTAGTGAAATACTGGCGACCATCAGTAAGGCTGGACCTTCCGGGATAACGCTGGGGAAAACCGGTCTTAGGGGAGGTGCGGCGTCAAGCGATGGACTGTGGCGTTTCATCTTGGAATCTAATTTACATTTGTGTGTGTAAACGAATCATACTGCATTGACCGATCACTGAAACACTTCCTTGTGTGTATAGAGTGTTTGGTTGTTTTTCTTCTCCTGTATGTTGTTTATTTGTAAGATGGTGTGTGTGTGTGTGTGTGTGTGTGTGTGTGTGTGTGTCATAATCCAAAATGAGTTGTTGTGTGAAACAATTGTGATGTCATGTTTTTTGTTTTTGATTATATAAGGAGATCAGTAGTTTATGTCCAGCATATGTAAATCAAACTCTGTAAGGATTAGGAACATGAATAAACAAGGAACTAGAGGCTGTGAACATAACTATTAGTGCTGGGTGGTTAGGTGAAGATTAGGTGAAGCAAAACACACACACACAAAAACACTTTCTATCAGTCAATCTATTAACCCTTTATCTACCTGTATTCCTCCTCCTCCTCCTCCTCCTCCTCCTCCTCCTCCTCCTCCTTCCTCCTGGCTGCCCATGTCCAATTCTTCCTCTTCATCCTATTCTCCCCCTCTTTATACCTAAACCCCTGATCCACCAAGGCTCTCTGTCTCTCTCTCTCTCTCTCTCTCTCTCTCTCTCTCTCTCTCTCTCTCTCTCTCTCTCTCTCTCTCTCTCTCTCTCTCTCTCTCTCTCTCTCTCTCTCTCTCTCTCTCTCTCTCTCTCCCCCACGAGACCTGTTGTAGATGTCCCTGTGATTGAGAAACATGTTACGACTACACAAGACTTAAAATCAATTCTCACTATATTCTCTCATCACCCCACAGGAGGAGAAACCTTGTTGGTGGGCCGCCCGCTGGGAGGAAAATAGCTGAGAGACATTCACTTCAGCGTCAGTTGAGAGTCGGGGAGTAGGAGGGAGGAGGAGGTGGAGGGGACGAGGAGGAGGTGGAGGGGACGAGGGGGAGGCAAAGTTGAAGTTGATGGACGAGAGATTGTGGTGATAAGACACGTCACAGTTCCATCCACAGCTATTGTTAGCCACCTCGAGTTTTCCCTTTTGTGGATATTTTTAGGGGAACGCAAAGAGCTTTTATGGTATAAGGCTGAGAGTAAGAGTGACTTGTTTTAGGGATCTTAGAGAGGTTTATATTATAGTGAAAACATTAAGAGTGGTAGATTTTTCTTCAATGTTCTCATTTATTTATTTATGCTTTTTTTTTTTTTATAAGTTATTTGATATTTCCTCTCGAGTTTCCCCGCCTCCCACTCCCTCTCTCCCCTTCCCTCTCCCTCTCACCTCCCTTCCTCCCTCCACCCTATTCTCCCTTCACCCTCACTTCCCTCCTTCCCTCCCTCCGTACTTGTTAGGTAATACAGGTAAGTTCTACTGATGACAAATTGAACCTTTAAATTCCTACCGAAAATCTATATCCCGGGGAAGTAAAAATTCACAGGTAATTGATTGTTTAAATTGGTTTTCAGGTATAGTAATTTAGTAGTGGAAAATAGTTATCAAATAATTGGGTGTTCAGAAGTGACGCCACCAGGTAAGTGTTTGTTCATTACGTGTCATTATTTTTTCTTGTACGCGTCATCATTATTTTTTTATTATATATCATTATTTTTGGTTCTTGTAGTTTTAGGTCTCATTTATTTTGACTAATTTATATTTAATGAATAATTGACTTATATTTTAAATGCTTATCATGTTTACCCTCGTGCGATATTTTTATATATATTTATTTTTTATTTTTTTTATTTAATTTGTGATTTGAATATAATGCAAATTAATAGTTATTCACATATAATTAGGGTGTGATGCTAGTCCAAGTAATGACAGAGTTAAGGAACATCACTTAAGTCGTAAATCATACTATTAAAACCTGTAATTTCGTCTTAATATCTTCTCAAGGTTTATAATGAACTCATTCTTCACTTTATGGTGTAAAAGAGTGTTATAACTGGCTCTTGCGTGTGAATGTCAGGTGTGATGTTTGCCCAGGTAAATTTTTGACGTGTAGCTGTGTTTGTCCAGGGGAGGGAGTGGGGGGGGGGGAAGGGAGGGCTAGTTCCCAATAGCCTCTCGTTGTAATTGTTATTGAGTTTATTGAAAGGTCAAATTTTGCACCTCACTTTAAATTTATCCCCCCCGTGTTATTCTTCCATTGTTAAGTGATGGTTCCTCCCATACTTGTTGAATTTTTGTGTTTGTTGGGTATAATTTAACCACCAAGGTATCGATTTTTATTTTTTTATTTGTTTTTCAAATTGTATCGCTATTTAAGTTGTTATTTATACGCCTCCCTGGAAAATTGTTACCGTGTGTACAACCATCAGCTGATTGGACGCTCCTCGCTGTTTCCAATACAGGCCAATTACTGTCCATTTTCAACCCAACCTGCCACTGTTTGAAACAGGGTGCGGAAACAGGAGAGTACAAACACCCAATTACGATTATTTCCCTTGACTGTTTCGATAGATTGTCGTGTCATGTTTTATAATGCTGTGTTGGGGTTAGAATCATCCAATTTTGGGTTGAGAGGTGTAGACCATTCTAGACTGGGATGCGTGTGTAGTGGTTATTATTTAACTTTTTGATTAGTAATATTTATTAAGTGCATAGTGTTTATTTATGGTTTTATATATATATATATATATATATATATATATATATATATATATATATATATATATATATATATATACAAATAAATCACTGTAAAGTGCGCGTGATCTAGGTATATGCTGATAACCACAAGGAAGAGAAAGACACGAAGTCTGTACTCACCCTGAAGATGTGAATTACACGAAAAGCGCTTAGGAACTTCGTGTTTTCTAACTTTCCTTGTGGTTATCAGCATATATATATATATATATATATATATATATATATATATATATATATATATATATATATATATATATATATATATATATATATATATATATATATATATATCTTGATAAAATCACACGGGAAAAGGGAAACAACGGAGCACCTTAGCTTTCGTCTTTATTCAAGACATCTTCAGAGGCCTTCAGAGGTTTAGCGTTTGTCCATAGGGTGATTAACTCCACAATGCGTTTTATACAGGTAACTTTATTTATACCTTGTTGCTGTAATTATTCAGGTGTCTGTGATTATCCAGGTACACTATAATTACTGTTATGCAGGTAATAATTATCCAGGTATAGACTATTACTCAAGTATTTATAATTACACAGGTAACAATAATTACGCGAATGAATATAATTATCCAGGTGATTTTAATTAACTTTCAGTATTATTTCTCAACAGTGTAACTCTCTCTCACTAGTGTCCTTCTTACGTCTTACCAGATTTACAAGTGAGATGAAATGTAAAACTTTTATCGACGGTCAAGTAAAAAGTTAATTAATTCTATCAGTGTACCTGAATCACTTTGTCTACGAGTGGGGATGGGCGAGAAGAACTACTGTAATCCCTCATATTGGAGACCCGGGTTCGATACCAGCTAAGACGTACTGTACAAAGATAAACAAACATATAAGTAACAAGATAATTATTTTTTTTTATTGGCGAAAATAAATTCAATTCCGTTTTTTATGATGTCGGCTTTAGTGCCTCCATCATGTAAGGCACTCACTCCAGTTCTCGGCTGACGTTGCTGATACTCGCTTGGTCTGGATCCGCGCAGCTGACATTCCTGGGGTAATTGAGTTGTTGACAGTCAGGAGCTGACATCCACGGCCCACACTCTGCCCTGTTGTCTCCTGCCTGACACCTCCACCACCACGCTGACGATACACTCACTACCCCAACAACACACTCACTCTTGCCTGACACCTCACTTCCACCGACACACTCACTCCTTCCTGACACCTCCACCAACCCACTCACTACGCCAACAACACACTCACTCTTGCCTGACACCTCCACCAACACACTCACTACCCCAACAACACACTCACTCCTTCCTGACACCTCACCTCCACCGACACACACACTACCCTGAGATCTGAGTCAGTTTTTTAAGGTACTTCCCGCTGTACCTTGATGGTCGGTCGTTCCTCATTCATCGATCGGTCTGGCTAAACATTCGAGCTTCGCCAATCTACCAAGACAGCTCAGGAAATGGTAGATGGTAGATGTATAATGGTAGATGTATAATGGTAGATGGTAGATAATTAGATAGTAGTTATATAGGTAGAAGTAGAGTCTCCGTGTAGGACGACCTGGACATTATATAGGATTTAGATAGCTAGAAACGACTCTACGTGGCACTGATAAATTACTTAAGGAACAAACTCTGAGGTAGGAGAGAGAGTAATAATAATAGCTAGGCTGCCGACTAAGCCAACGTTTGTAAAAAGAAGTAAAGATTTAGTGTTAGATATCCGGAGTCGATTAACGGGGGTTGATTTATGGTGATTCGCCTACCCGAGAATTATCATCAATAAACCACGATATTTATGTGTTTTTTTTACGTGGTTTATTTTTTTGTTTTTTGCTTTTTTATGTAACTGAATCAATAAACCACGATTTTTCTATGTGGTTTATTTTGGTGTTTTATTATCCGCCTGAATCAATAAACCATGATTTTTTTTTTTTTGAGGGGGTGGTTTATATAGTTCATGTTGTGTGTCTGTTTTATTATCTAACTGAATCAATAAACCACAATAGTTTTTATTCCGCGGTTTTTATTATTATTTTTCTTACATTAACGAACAATTATTTTTATTATCACTTTTTATTATTTTTTTTATTTTCCATTTTCTGAAAGTTAGAGGAATGAGACAGACAGACAGATAGACAGACAGACAGATAGATAGATAGATAGATAGATAGATAGATAGATAGATAGATAGATAGATAGATAGACAGACAGACAGACAGATAGACACCCATCCAATATTAACAAGAAAACAAAGACGATTACGAGATGTCTCACTATAGTACACTAAGACATTTGTTGTTGTTGTTGTTGTTGTTATTATCAATGTTGTTGTTCATACCCAAATTACACAATCCATGAATAAGTAATTAGTGCTGTAATTGAAGGTAAAAGACGGGATTACCGCCTCTCCAACCATTGGCTGGTGTATAACTCAGCACAGATTAATCCCAGCGAAATTAATGATAGTCTAATCTAACTACTGAAGCTCTCTGTACTCTGAGAACCGCCCTGGGAAGCTGGGAGATGATGCTGAGAGAGAGAGAGAGGAGGGAAAGAGAGGATTTAGGAGAGGAGGAGATATGGAAGGGGAGAAGGAAGGAGAGAGACAAGGCGATGAAGGGAAAGGAGAAGGGATATAATGTAGAAATGAAGAATAAGTGATGGATAAATTATACAATGATTCTATAACCCAAATAATTATGAAACTAATTATTCATCTTTATTGAAACACTTAGAGTTATTCCCTGTTAGTTTATTATAGTCAATGAATGTTTGTTTTTCCTGATCTAACTGATGGATGTCTTAAGTACGTGAGTTAGTAATTAATTTTTTTCACGTCTTTTATTACAATAATACCGCTTTGTTTCCCCGTTGACATCCTTATGTAATATGCGTGTGTGTGTGTGGGGCTGTCTGTCTGTCTGTCTGTCTGTCTGTCTGTGTGTCTGTCTGTCTGAATATAGTGTAATAATATCCTGTGTTATATTCTTCATTATTCAACCATACATTATCTATTTATCTTAATTATATTGTCTTGAGAGGGTGAATCTTTACGTCACAGTGAGTTAATGAGCTAATAGACCTTTAATTATCTCAGGATAAATTAATTACCTGGAGTGTTGGTCGAGGATTAGGAGTTGTTGAAGCCATCTTGTTGCGTGTCTTATTACCTGATCTAATGATGATGATAGTAATTAGTGAGGTCACAGTAGACAGACAGACAGACAGACAGACAGACAGACAGACAGGTAAGGATGTAAAGAGAGGTATTGATAGGTTAATGAACAGACAGACAGACAGACAGACAGGTAAGGTTGTAAAGAGAGATATTGATAGGTTAATGAACAGACAGACAGACAGACAGACAGAATAAGGGGAGACCAAGCTGTGTTATTTTCGTTCATTATATAATCATTAAGATATTTAAGTCATCTTACCTGTTGAAAGAATCACAGCCGCCTAGTTTGGGAACACCTTTACCTGTGGGGGGGAAGTAAAGTCAGGTTAATCCACTAATGAATATACATACATACATACATACATACATACATACATACATACATACATACATACATACATATATACATACATACATACATATATACATACATACATACATACATATATACATACATACATACATACATACATACATACATACATACATACATACAAACATACACATTGCTTCGCCAGTGGGATTTGTGAGGAAAATCTATGGATTACATCATGGAGCGAAAATCGTGATAGAATCTGGGCAGATTAATTCCGGGTCTCAGACTAGTGAAAGCTTACACGCCATCCCATAACTCTTGAAGCTGTTTGGTAAATTGGTTAGGTTAGGTTAGGTTAGGGTAGGTTAGGTTAGGTTAGGTTAAGTTAGGTTAAGTTAGGTTAAGCTTGATTAAGTTAGGTTAGGTTAGGTTTATATTATATTAACTTACGACCTACTCTGAGTTAGGACCAATAAACCAACAACTACTTAAAGGCCTCTTAACCTGACCTCCTTTCAGCCTCTTGTGTGACCTTGACCTTACTTAAACCAGACCTTTGTTCGGCCACCCGGAAACAGCAGGCCCTCATTATGTTCCCCTTAGCTGTGTTCCCTTAAGCTGTGTTCCCTTAAGCTGTGTTCCCTTAAGCTGTGTTCCCTTAAGCTGTGTTCCCTGAGCTGTTTTTATATTGGTATAATAAAGAGAAGATAGACGGAGACATACATACATACATACATACATACATACATACATACATACATACATACATACATACATACATACATACATACATACATAAATTGAAAACCAACCGCAAGAGCTTCCTCCTCCAACTCGTGGCTATAAAACAACCAATGACGTGACGCGTTACATATCGTCCAACCAATAAGAAGCTCTAAATAAGTACCCAACCAATAGAAAGCTCTGTTACAAACCTTCCGTCCAATAAAACACCGCGAAACACACCGGGGAAAGAGAGTAAACATCATATATAAACAAAGGGGGGGCGGTAAGGATTCCATGGTGGATATATTGAAGCCTAGAGGAAGGTAAATTAAACCAATGAAGTTTCGTGGCAAAATACACCGCCAAATTGAACCTCTCTCTCTCTCTCTCTCTCTCTCTCTCTCTCTCTCTCTCTCTCTCTCTCTCTCTCTCTCTCTCTCTCTCTCTCTCTCTCTATGAATATTCAACACGGTGAAAATAAACTGCTAATGCAGAGAATGTGTTTGTTTGGCAGTATATTCACGGTAGATGTGTGTCTGTGTGTGTGTGTGTGTGTGTGTGTCTGTGTGTGTGTGTGTGTGTCTGTGTGTGTGTGTGTGTGTGTGTGTTTGTGTGTTTGTATTTAGTCGATGTGTTGAAAGGTTGAATGGGTATGTCAGTGTGTGTGTTTTACCGTGAGGGTATGTGAACTTGTGTTTGTTGTGGGTGTTTGTTACCCTGGAAACATACGGATATGCTATCTGAATATATTTTCACATTTCAGCGTTCCTACGGCTCAATATATAACAATTTTTATTTCAGTACAAAAAAAAAATATATATATATCCACGATTTTAGAGCGTGTTTGTGTTCCAGTTTGTTTGTTTGTACGTTTGATTGTGTTGTGTGATAACCTGGATTGTTTTGTTTTCATGTTTTTCGGTGTTCATTGTTTCTTTCTACCTAAGTGAGTGATTGTGTACCTTTGTTATACACGTACGGGATATATTAATACATATTTCCCACATAATAGTCTAGTTAATTGTTCTAAATAATGTATATGGATAACAATGAATATTTAAGGCGATAAAAAAATTAACATAGAAAGACACAATGTTACCGCCAGACAGTGAGAGGGACAATGTTACCACGAGACACAGAAACACAATGGCTATGGCCTCCTGTACACCTATTGTCTCTCTGTTACACTGAGGGTAAAAGAATGGACCTATCACACAGTCTCTCTTTATGTCAGTTAGGTTGTGTTGCCATTATTCGATACCACAGTGGTGTGGTGTGGTGTGGTGTGGTGTGGTGTGATGTGGTGTGGTGTGGTGTGGTGTGGTGTGATGTTGCTTGATGTTCTGAATAACTCTCTCTCTCTCTCTCTCTCTCTCTCTCTCTCTCTCTCTCTCTCTCTCTCTCTCTCTCTCTCTCTCTCTCTCTCTCTCTCTCTCTCCTCTCTCTCTTAAGCTCTCTCTCTTAGCTCTCCCTCTCTCTTTAAGCTCTCTTTCCTATGTATACATACATACATACATACATACATACATACATACATACATACATACATACATACACACATACATACAAGTAAATGCAGGAATCTGGTATCCCCGTGGCGCCTTGAGTGTTGGAGAAGCAATTCGAGTCAAATTAATACTCATTAAGTGTACGTGTGTCTGGGTAAGTCTCGTCATTAAGGAGGAGAAAGTCAAAAGTTGTGTGTGTGTGTGTCTGTGTGTATGTGTGTGTGTGTGTGTGTGTGTGTGTGTGTGTGTGTGTGTGTGTGTGTCTGTGTCTGTGTCTGTGTGTGTGTGTGTGTGTGTGTGTGTGTGTCTGTGTGTGTGTGTGTGTGTGTGTGTCTGTGTGTGTCTGTGTGTGTGTGTGTGTGTGTGTGTGTGTGTGTGTGTGTGTGTGTGTGTGTGTGTGTGTGTGTCTGTGTGTGTGTGTGTCTGTGTGTGTGTGTGTATGTGTCTGTGTGTGTGTGTGTGTGTGTGTGTACTTATCTACACCTTTGTATACTCTGTTGTTCATACATGCATACATTCCCACTAGTATATCTATACACACTCAAGCAAGTACTTACGTATTCATACAGATATGTAAATGTACACACACACACACACACACACACAGTCAATTACAAACAGACAAACTTACTGAGACTGAGAGTTAGAGCTGAAATGAGACGGAAATTAAAAACAGTGGGGATGAGGAGAGAGAGAGAGAGAGAGAGAGAGAGAGAGAGAGAGAGAGAGAGAGACAGAAGGATTAAATTGGTCTCTGTGGTCAGGAAATACACATCGGTGAGTCAGTAATTGTGTGTGTGTGTGTGGACGACTCACTACTGCCAGGTCTCTGTAGTCACTCTGTGTAGCCATTAAAACACACATTTTTTTTTACCCATTTTTTTTTGTAGGTCGTGAAGTCTTATCCCACGCGAGGATTAGTCTTCTACTTTAATCCTCACTCGTCAAAAGCCATTGTCTCACTCATCAGACTGATATCTCACTTAAAGTATTTGTATATAATTTTTGTTTCGTATTATACCCTTGTTGGCTCTGTGTCTCATAGATATATATATATAACCACCATTATATAACACTGATATATGGAATTTAGTGTTGTATATAATAGTTTCATCGCTTCATTAAATAGTTTTTCCTGTCTAGATTACACTTCTTTTTTTTTTTTTGGTCAGAATTCACTTGTATATGGAACGGTGACTAAGGTTGTCAAGTTCAGCCGTTTCATTATTCTCATTCGACTACTGGACGTAGGAATAATTGGCTGTCATACTTTTTCTCTCTCTCTCTCTTTCAAATTTGGCGTAACGCGGTTGAAAATACATACATACATACATACATACATACATACATACATACATAGACGAAAGCTTGTCAGGGGCTGCGATACTCCACCTTCCCGTTCATGTTTAACTAGGGCGACTTGTTATCAGTGTACCAGGATTAGTGACCTGTGTCGGATGCAGGTAATTTATCTCAACATTAAGAATTTAGTCAGTGTCAAGTTGTTAACATGACAAATGAACTACTGAGCTGAGAGGCTGTAGATGTGAGGTGACAGCTGTTATGGCCTCATATGATAAGGGTTGCCGATCGTGACGCAGGTATTGTACTTGTGACCTGGGTTCGTCCGTTGTCCGTGTGGCAGGTACTGTACTTGTGACCTGGGTTCGTCCGTTGTCCGTGTGGCAGGTACTGTACTTGTGACCTGGGTTCGTCCGTTGTCCGTGTGGCAGGTACTGTACTTGTGACCTGGGTTCGTCCGTTGTCCGTGTGGCAGGTACTGTACTTGTGACCTGGTAGGCAGTACGTGGGCGAGGGAGGAACATCGTCTTTAATCCTTGTTATGAGATGAATCCATTGAAAATATATGAGGGAAAAAAACGAGACTTTCCTACAAATTTTGTTGACAAGGTTAAGAGGCCTTTGTGGTGGAGCTTAAAGGAGATTGAAGAGTTTTAAGGATCCCTACAAGACATGATGTGTTTTGGAGTTTCTCAAGGTGGATCTGTTGTACTTTTGAGGGTCTGTTGGCAGTACTCTGAATAACAAACTGAATATTGTTTAAGATTATTCTATAAATTTATTGTGTGGTTTTAAGATTTTTAGATAAATTACATGTATACACCCTTAAGCCGAGATGTTTATTTACATATAATCATGGACTCTGGATGTAAGAGGGAGGAACAAATTAGAGACGACAGAAATGGCGTCCTTGGAATCATTATGCTGGGTAAATAGGAAGAGAAAATAAGCAAACAAATTGTGAGGAGTTGTGGGAGTGAAAGTGTTGGGCAAGGAGAGAGAGAGAGAGAGAGAGAGAGAGAGAGAGAGAGAGAGAGAGAGAGAGAGAGAGTTGGTCTGCTGAAGGGGTGGTGGACGAAGTGAGAGAAAGGGAAAAGAAGGATTGATAAAAATAATTGGATAGCAGAAGAGAGAAGAGAAAAACTAAGGTGGAGATAGAAAGGGCAGAAGAAGAACGAAATAGATAAACATCCAGGAAGCATCAGAGTGCGTGATTGAGTGGGAAGAGAGTGTGAGAAGAGTGTGAAGGGATAAGGGTTAGTTATATCCAGATTCTTATTGTGGAAGGGGAATACCGTAGTAGAACACACACACACACACACACACACACACACTGTAAGGTAAGACTCTGGCTCACCAAGTGTACAGTATATCAGTGGTGGAGGCGACCTCAGCTTTAGCCAGATCATAAAGTGGTCTCCCTGGCTCACCTGGACCCCGACCACCTGGACCACTGCTCAATATTGATCGTGTTTCACCTGTTTGGGTTTCTTTTATAAGTCTAACCAAATTTTAGTACTGATTTTTATGATACATAATCTATACACTTACAGTCATGATACACTTACACTATATAATTACTCTATATACTTACACTATACACTTACACTATACACTTACACTATACACTTACACTATACACTTACACTATATACTTACACTATATACTTACACTATGACATCACACTCTCATCACCTCATTAAATCCCGGTTACATACTAGGAAAGATAAATTAAAGGGTATTATTTTTATTGCAACTTACATGATTGTGTGTGTGTGTGTGTGTGTGTGTGTGTGTGTGTGTGTGTGTTCTCTGTCTATCTTTGAGCTAATAATAATTATTTTTCATCTCACGTTTTCTTTTGCATAATTTCCTCACTCCCTCCTTCTCTCCCTCCTTCTTCTCTCCCTCCTTCTCTCCCTCCCTCCTTCTCTCCCTCCCTCCCTCAATGCTCCTCTGCCTCTCCACCTTTTGTCTCCCCGTTATGAAAAATACATTCCCATTACTTCGGTGACAAGAAAATGATGAGGAAGTGTCTTTATTTTTCGCCCTCTGGTTTCACACTTTATTGCCTCTCATCTCCTTCTATTTCCCATCTTTATCATGTTTTCTTTTTTGTCCATTTTCATTAATTCGTATTGTCATTTTCATCTATTTCGTCTAATTATGTTTTTTCTTGTTATTTCGTGTTTCCTTCTTAAATCTTTTTGTTCAGTTCATCACCATCATCATTCTCCCTTCTTCTTCTTCTTCTTCTGGTTCTTCTTCTTCTTCTTCTTAGTTATCTACGTGTGCGGCGTCTCCTTCATTTACTGTGTCTCTTTAGTGAGAAACGTGACAACCATTTCTTTCTATTTCCTTTGGGTAATGAAAACAGGGAGTGAATCTGTTTAATATTTTACCCTGGGTGTTATTGTCATTTGTGTCTGTCTGTCTGTCTGTCTGTCTGTCTGTCTATCCTCTGTTTCTTTCTTTGTATCATCTCTCTCTTTATCTGTCTTATGTCTGTCTGTCTATCTGTCTGTCTGTCTGTCTGTATGTCTGTCTGTCTGTCCAATCTCTGTTTTAACATTGTTCATCTCTCTCTCTCTCTCTCTCTCTCTCTCTCTACTCTCCTCTCACACATTCCTCATTGATTTATCCATCCATCTGCTTAAACGGACTTTAATAAACATACAGTATATGATTTACACTATTCGAAAATAGACCCCGATCATAATTTTCCCCGTAATACGATGCAAATGACACGGAATATTATATAATGCTCCAAATATAGTGGCAGTTTATTAGGTACGATCGCATGGTGTTATATCAGGGTACACTACATAAACAGTGACATGATATTTCAACCCTAACCTAACCGGATCAAACCTAACCTAACCTAACCTAACCTAACCTAACCGGATCTAACCTAACCTAACCTAACCTAACCGGATCTAACCTAACCTAACCTAACCTAACCTAACCGGATCTAACCTAACCTAACCTAACCTAACCGGATCTAACCTAACCTAACCTAACCTAACCTAACCTAACCTAACCTATCCTAACCTAACTGTTTGTTCTCTCGTCTTCGTCCTCCAGTAAAACATAAACAAAATCTTGAAATGATAAAAGAAAAATCCCTGATACTGTTTTCCTTCAGTATGTAAAGAGGCTAAAAAATGACGGTAAATGACAGTGAAGAAAACTGACGGTAAATGATAGTGAAGGAAAATGACGGTAAATGATAGTGGAGGAAAATGACGGTAAATGATAGTGGAGGAAAATGACGGTAAATGATAGTGAAGGAAAATGACGGTAAATGACAGTGAAGGAAAATGACGGTAAATGATAGTGAAGGAAAATGACGGTAAATGATAGTGAAGGAAAATGACGGTAAATGATAGTGAAGGAAGGAAGTGAGTCAGTCACCTTCCCTCTGGCTCACGTCTCTACCTACCAGTCTCCGTGTCTCCTCGCCCTGACTATCTATTAGCCCCCACCAGCGGCTCTCCGAGGCGAACATAATCAGTGATTTATTCGCCAATCGGAGAGTAATGTCGGGCACGTTTCACAACACCGCCATCGGCCTCAGTGAATCAGAAAGAAGGGAACGGCGCTGTTTTCATCCTGCGGGAGACGTCACCATTGTTCCTGAGGCTGCCAAAGGAAGCCTCATGGGACAGGAAACCTTACAATGAATCCCACTTATTGATTTATGATAATACCGCCGTCGCTGAGGGATGAATATTGAGCTCCACCGTAAGGAACATCACGGTGAGAGTACCCTAGAGAGTCTGTCCTCGTCATACCTCGCCTCGATATTACCCCTTTAGGATATCATACACCGCCAAGAATACCTTCCAGCGACTATTACTGGGGATGAATAAACTATTGGATACATCACATTGGTGGAAATATCATGGCCTGAATATTACCGAACACACCTGTTAAGATATCGTACTATCTCGGTGATGTGCCTTGTTGTAGTCACGATAAACAGACTCTTATTACCTGTCAGTGGAGGGAATTAGGTTTTTGTGAACAGACGGTGGAAAAGGAGGAGGAGGGTCGTAAGAGGGAGATGAGGGGAGTTGAGGGGAGCTGAGAGGGTCGTGTCTGAAGGGAAGCTGAGGGGAGTTGAGGGGAGCTGAGAGGGTCGTGTCTGAAGGGAAGCTGAGGGGTTCTATTTTTTATATGGGATCAACTACCATTAAAACTTGTACGTTGTGATGTAATGTGGACGGTCTCGTGCTTCTTATTTGCATTTTAAACGTTTTTTTAAGGGATCGTTTATGTAAAAGGTTTTGGGAGTCGTGTTCGAGTTAAAGGAATGACTAGAGAGAGAGAGAGAGAGAGAGAGAGAGAGAGAGAGAGAGACAGAGAGAGAGAGACAGAGAGAGAGAGAGAGAGAGAGAGAGAGAGAGAGGTATCGTTCATGGTTTATAATTTAGCCTTGTCTTGCAAATACACACAACACTTACACACACACACACACACACACACACAAACACTTACACACACACACACACACACACACACACACACACACACACACACACACACACACACACACAAACACACATACTTACTCACTGAACATTTAAGATACACTCACACACAGGCACTAAACACTTACACACACGTACTTACACATTAAACACTTATGATATACACACAAGCATAACATACACTCACCCACGAGCACCAAACACTTACATGCTTTTTATTTACACACACAAACACTTATGAGTTATGTACATATACTCATGAATATTATCCTCATTAACAAGATCTCCATTAACTCGGCTGTTAGAGACATATTTTCTCACCAACTCTCATCCCTCGGCTGTGTGAGAGACATTTCTCCTCAGAACTGATTAACATGCACGAACGGCTTCTTCCCAAGCGGCTTCTTCCCGAGCGGCTTCTTCCCGAGGGGCTTCTCATTATAAAGTAAAGATAGTCTTCCCGTCTGTGTGTTTTTCGCCTCCTCTCTGGTATATGGCGAAGGGGTGGCTCTGGGTGTCTGGCGTGAAGGATGGGTCGTAGGATGGGTCTCTGGAGTGAAGGATAGGTCGTAGGATGGGTCTCTGGCGTGAAGGATAGGTCGTAGGATGGGTCTCTGGCGTGAAGAGCGTAGGATGGATTTAAGTTTCTGATGTGAAGAGCGTAGGATGGATTTAAGCTTCCGATCTAAATGATCTAGGATGGATATGGATTTTTGGTATATAATAGGAAGGAAATTCTTTACTCTGGTATACTGGAGGGAAGGAATATATTCTCCCTGTGGTATATGGAATGACAGAAATTTTTAGAGCTCTTGTATGCGGTGTGTGGGGTGGAGGGAAGTTGTAGACCTGGTGATAAAAGGCTCAGGGAAAGTTTTGTGCGTCTTGCCGGGTCTGGTGTCCACGACGTCAAAATAAGAGATGCTTCCCCTTCTTCATCTTTTTGGCTGCTGACTCGTGATAACAAGAGCAGCCTGAAGGAGGTGAGTTTGTCTCTTGTTGTTGATGGTGGTGGTGGTGGTGGTGGTGGGTGGCTTGTTGATGATGCAGTCTCTAGGTTGTGGTGCTGAGGTGGGTATTATGTTATTATTATCATTGCTATTACTATTAATATTATTATTTTTTGCACACACACACACACACACACACACACACACACACACACACACACACTCTCGTGGTATAATATTCTGGGATCTATAATTTTACGCTAAAATATTAAAAATGTTGATTCTATTCCAAGTTGAAATGTTAAAATATACCGTACGAATAGTTTCACCCAAGTAAAAATTTTGACATAACTTTCGTCGGCTTTGTGCGAGCCAGTGAATACTTACTCTGATAATTATATCAACTCATTCTTCCAGTGTTTCCTTTGAGGATATTTTGGTCTCCTAAGTTGCACGGGCTGGGAGTCCCACTTTGAAGGTTGTAACTTCATTAAAAGAGAGAAAATTGAAGTTTGTGCATGTTACTTTACAAGACACGAAGATGCGATTAACACAAAGGTTGTAGGTATTATGGCTCCCGGGTCACCGTAACCTAACCTAACCAAACCTAACCTAACCTAACCTAACCAAACCTAACCTAATCTAACCTAACCTAACATAACCTAACCAACTAATAAAAACAATAAAAAAAAAATCTGGAATAAAAAGAGTAAAAAAAAAACAAGTAAGACATAATAGGAAAAAAACTAGGAGAGGTGAGGAAAAAATAGAAGAGGAAAAAAGTAGTAGTAAGAGGAATAAAACAAAGATGAGTTAAAGGAGATGGGGGATGATAACAAAGGTCAGGAGAGGTCAAGGGAAGGTACTCATGCTTTGGTTTGGTTTTGTTTATCTGTTACTTATGTATTTATTCTTTTCTAGTCTTTGTTTATTGATTCATTTATTTATTTTATATTATACGGTCCTATACAGAATATCAAACAGGTAAAAAAAAAATCTATATCAAAGAAAAAAAAGTATCGTTGTTGAATGAAAAAAAATAAGGGAATTTACTCAGGGAAAAAAAAAAGTATTCGACACAGCACTGAGGTAATTGATCATCTGTTACACGTGTTGAGAATACCAATGGATGATACAGTACTTGAAGGGGAGGGGTCAGCTGAACACACTGGCCGAGGCTTATGTGTGTTTGTGTACTTCTTGCTCTAACGCACCTTAACTCACTCTAACTCATCCTAATTCACCCTAACCCACTCTGACTCATCCTAACTCACTCTAACCCACCTTAACTCATCCTAACTCACTCTAACCCACCTTAACTCATACTAACTCACTCTAACTCATCCTAACCCACCTTAAATCACTCTAACTCACCCTAACCCACCTTAACTCATCCTAACTCACCCTAACCCACCTTAACTCATCCTAACTCACCCTAACCCACCTTAACTCATACTAACTCACTCTAACTCATCCTAACCCACCTTAACTCATCCTAACTCACCCTAACCCACCTTAACTCATCCTAAATCATTCCTTATACCTACCATTACCAGAAATAATCAACTAAACACAATACTGAAAAAAATATATATATAAAAAATGCTTCTTACAAAATCCACTTTCACAAGACCATGAACAGAGGTAACCAGGTGATAAAGTGTGTTGGAGGTCGGGGTCACCTCTCGTTCAGTGTTGTACAGGTGCATTGATCCCTCCCTCCCTCCCTCCTTCTCTCCTCCTGCTCCATCTCTTTCTCCTGTTCCTCCTCCTCTTCTTCTTCGTCTTCTTTCTCTTTCTCCTCTTTCTCCTCCTTCTTCTTCTTCTCTTTCTCCTCCTCCTCCTCCTCTTCTTCTTCTCTTCCTCCTCCTCCTTCTTCTTCTCTTCCTCTTCCTCCTCCTCCTCCTTCTTCTCACCCGGCTGATGTTATAATGAAGAGACATGTTGATAGTTGACGGAGAGGTGGTAATAGTTGTAGTAGTAGTATTAGCAGTAGTAGTAGCAGTAGTTGTAGTAGTAGTAGTAATAGTAGTAGTACTAGTAGTAATAGCAGTAGTACTAGTAGTAATAGTTGTTGTTGTTGTTGTTGTTGTTGTTGTTGTTGTTGTTGTTGTTGTTGTTAAGTACACTAAAAGTTCTCGTGAATCAAATGTTCTCTATCAGCTCAATAACATCAACGTAGACCTCACCTTCACAACCTGTCTACTGTAGCCCCTCACTCACCTTACTCACCTCACTCTCCTCACTCACCTCATTCACTCACCCCACTCACCTCACTCACCTTCACTCTCCTCACTCTCCTCACTCACCTCACTCACTCACTCACTCACCTCCCACCAATCCCACCACCCACACCATCCCTCATTCCACCCCTCACCTCAATCACACCACACCACCCCCACTCCACCCCACCCACCACCACCCCACCACCCCACCTCACCTCACCTCACCCCACTCCACCACCTCACCCACCACCCCACCACCCCACCCCACCTCACCTCACACCTCACCACACCTGTCCCTCCCACCTCACCTCACCTCACTCACCACCCACCTCTCACACCTCACTCTCCTCACTCACCTCACCTTCACCTCCTCACTCACCTCACTCACCTCACTCACCTCACTCACCTCACTCACCTCACTCACCTCACTCACCTCCTCACCTGTCTCTTACCTCACCATCCTCCTCATAACATTTACTTTTAATGGCGGGTAATTCTAATATAATAGAGTCAAACCTCGAATTTAAAACGCCGGTTTAGTGCTTCATAAACCTCAACAAAAGGCATAGGGGGGGGGGGGAGAGGGCACGGGAAGAAAGGTGAGAGGGCAAGGTGAGTGAGGGAAGGAATGGAGAGGGAAAGGGAGAGAGAGGGAAGGAGGAAGTAGAGGGAGGGGGTGGGAGGGAGGACTGGTTTAAGAAAATGCACTTCTCTCCTTGAGGTAAAAAAAATGAAACACATGTTAGTTATGTTAATTCGAGTCCATGAAATTGGTTGTCCACAGACTCATGGGTTGGTCGTCCCGTCTCTGCCATTACCGCCTCACGCTGGTCGAGATAAGGAGTTGGTTGGGGAGAGAGGGGGGAGGAGGGGAAAGAGGGGGAGGGGGAAGGTAGGGTGACTAGGAGAGAGGTGGTGGGTAGGGAGAGGACGATGTTAGTGGGTGGGAAGGAAGGAAGAGGCGAAGGAAAGAAGAGATAGTAAGGAAGAGAAAGTGCAAAGGGTATAAAAGATGGGAGAGGGACACTAAAGAAAAGAAGGGGAAGATGAGGAAGGAAGGAAGGGAGGAAGGAAGGAAGGATGAAAGAAAGAGAAAACGAGGAAGAACAGGCAATGGAGGAGAGAAGAAACAGTGAAATAGAGAGGAAGAAGAGTGAAGGAAGGAAGGAAGGAAAGAAGGAAGGAAAGAGGGTCAGGGTGATATATAACGAGGCAAAGAGAACGTCGGATAGGAGGAAGGACGAGGAGGAGTGAAATAAACAGGAAGAGTTAATAAAATAAATAAAGACGGAGATAAGAAAAAGTGTGAGAGATAAATAAGGAAATGTGGGAGAAGATAGTAATTGGGAGATTAAAATACACAGGGGGATAATTAACACATAAGATTAGGAATATAGAGAAAAGAGAAGAAATGGGTAGATAGGAAATATATAAACATGAATAAGGAAAATAAAAGAAAATAATGTAAGAAGAACCAAAACACAAAAAGGGAACTAGATAATAATAATAAGAAGAAGTAATAAGAATAAACTATATATGTATGTATGTATGTATGTATGTATGTATGTATGTATGTACTGTATGTATGTATGCTTGAGACTTTGAATATATAGCTTTTTTAGGGTTCATTCTCTAAACTCGTTATCTAAAGCTAATGAACTTAAATATATTAGCTTTTACCTTAGAGAACTTTTACCTTCCTGATAAACGTTTTAGGTTAGGTTAGGTTAGGTTAGGTTCAGTTAGGTTAAGTTAGTTTAGGTTAGGTTAGGTTCACCACTAAGTCCCTCTAATATATTTACAAGAGTCAGATAATTTAATTGAGCGACTCTTTGTAAATTTTAGGTTTATAAAAAATATAAAGAATATTTCCATCAATAAATCGCGACTTTCAATTGGAGACGGATGTTATATTTAAGAGTAGTGAGGGAGGGGGTGGGAGGGGGGAGAGAGGGAAGGTGGGACAGAGGGAGAGAGGAGGAAGGGAGGGAGAGAAGAGGGAGTGGAAAGGGACGGTATGGTAATGGTAACATCAAGGTCAGACATAAGAAGGACCGGATGGGAACGTTAGAAAGGACGATGGAAATGAGGGATATTGTTGACTTATTTTTAGGAGGATGATGTGGCAAGGATGATGTCGCATAAGGACCTTGGAGAGGGTAGCCAGTCACACACCACCACCACCACCACCACCCACCACCACCACCACTACCACCACCACCACCACACCACCACCACCACCACCACCACCACCACCACCACCACCACCACCACCACCACCACCACCACCACCACCACCACCACCACCACCACCACCACCACCCACCACCACCACCACCACCACCACCACCACCACCACCACTACCACCACTACTACTACCACCACCACCACCACCAGTACCAACACCACTACCACCACTACCACCACCACCACCACACAAGTCCTCAACCACAAGCTCATTTTACCTCTCCTATTCTCTTCCACCTCCAGTAATCTATTTTTTTTCTAGTTTCTCCTCTAACAATGACTACCCAATGCTCTATAAACTGTAAGAGATCGTCAATAAAGAACTCGATAAGGGTTTTAATAACAGTAATGAATGATGACAGCAATAGTTGTAAGAGCAAATGGTTGTAAACTCTTGAGCTTCTGTTCCTACTCTAAAGATTCTTATTTTTATACCTTGTGTTTCTCCTGACGGGTAAATGGTGCATATAAGAGCTGTTAATCCTGTAAGATCCCAGAATGTTGATAGTGAGTTAGGGAACTACTTTACCTCTTGTTAATGACGTTGTTACACATATAAAGATAATTGATGCTGTAAATTTAACGATACAGACAAGGAAATATATTTTATACGTAGACAATAATCATAAATATCTATAAAAAAAATAGTTGATATAGATAAATTAATTATTACGGGTCAAAGTAAACAATGATTTGGCCCAAGAAGTTATTTTCGGAAGTGTGAAAAAATATAAAGTCAAGATGTTGTTTTAAAGGAGAGAAAAACTTGAGGAAAATATCTTGGCCTCGAGGCTTCTGAGGGCATCACTCCCGTCACCAGTTATGTAACTCGGCTGGAAAAACTTTCATATCATATTTTACAAACAAACAAACATTTTACCGCAGAGAAACTCCCTAAATGTTCACCTTTTTTTTCTTATAACGTAAAAAACAAAAGATTCTTAGTGAAATTTTATTATGTTTATCTGACTTTTGTTTTTCTAGTGACTATATATATATTATTGTTTGTTTGTTTGTAAGTTTGTATATTGATAAATTAATTAGCGCCTCGTGTGTTTTCTAAATAATTAATCGTTTTACTTCTTTTGGTTTCATAGGATCGTCTCCATTAACATATCATTTAAAGCGGATTAATCCTAAATGAATTAAAGTCTAATTCAGAACTAAATGATAAAAAAAAGCACCATGGTAAAAAAAAATTTCCGACAACAAATACCAAGTTGAGAAACCCGGATGTAAGCCAACCAGAGGGAGGGAGAGTTTTGTCTGTCGGGTTTAATGGCTCCAACACCAGTCTAATTTTCTCTGGCAAGTCGCGATAATTGATCTCAGGTCTTGAGCATGACGCCATCGTGCCAGTGATGCCATCGTACCAGTGATGCCATCGTGCCAGTGATGCCATCGTGCCAGTGATGCCATCGTGCCAGTGATGCCATCGTGCCAGTGATGCCATCGTGCCAGTGATGCCATCGTGCCAGTGACGTAAGCGAGTAAATCAAAGTATTGAATAGATTTTGAGAGTAATTACCCGAATGTTAACCTAACCTAATTTAAGCTATCTCAATCTATTCTGACTTAACCTAATCTAACATAACATAACCCCCTCAGATAGCGTTAGAGTGTTTAATCATCAGGTGAAATAAGCTGGGGGGGTCTTAAGCTTCACGTGACCCGAATCCTCTTCCATTACCGGAGCTTGAGTTTGTCTCTTCTCTGGTATCCAACTCTTTAATAACGCGGAGGATAAGATAACGATCTTTATAAATCCCACTAATGGAAGCCGTCGTATTCTGCGGAGATTCGAAACCTTCTCGATCCCTTGGTGAATCTTGTTCGAGTCAGCGTGAGCAGGCCGGATCTGCCAACATACATCGCTGGGTTGAATAGGAACCATCACTGAACCAGGATACATATCTCACCCTCTTTTACATCGTCATTTTCTTCAGTCTGTGGATCTGCGTCATCGTTTACGACACAGATATAACATAAACAAATATCTTTTGCTCTACTTCCTCTAATTTTATTTAATCACGGCTCCTCTCCACCAAGTTCTTCGCTGTAGGAGGGTCATCCAAACAGCACTTACTCTTAATGGTGCGGGTAATTCGAGGTAATGGGGTCAAACCGCGCATTTTAAACTACGGTTTAGTGCTTCATAAACCCGCAACAGCCCAGGAAGCACGAGTGTGTTTTAGGAAATACATTTCTGGAGGGTAAACTCGACAGTGGGCAGGGATGAAGACCCGGTGTTATTGCTTGTGGTGTTTTTTGCAGACATCTAAGACGCTGTCATTATCTCTCTGTTTACACTTAGAATCAAACGTGTCTCGAAAACCTTTGCTGTTATTATTATAGTCTGTCTATCTATTTATCTGTGTTATTTTCGTTCTTTATTTTTTTTTCAGTTAAACAAACGTCTTAACTGTTTGAGAATTTTGTACACTGTTAAAATTTAAGATTAGGCACCCAAGTTTATTTCACATAAATCTTGACTATCCTAATGCCACCTAGAGGGATTAGCTTAGGTTAGGTTAGGTTAGGTTAGCTTAGCTTAGGTTAGGTTAGGTTAGGTTAGGTTAGGTTAGGTTGTCCCGTAAATAACAATGGAGCGTCTGTCTGTATGTCTGTTTAATGGACAGTAAAAGAAACACAAACACCCATTATACTCATATAGTTATGAGAAGTGTGTGACGCTTGACGTAATTTCACCTTTTACACACACACACACACACACACACACACACACACACACACACACACACACACACACACACACACACTAAACTACTCCAACAAAATTCCATCAGCCGGGAGAGTCAACAAGGGCTGTACCCCCCCCTCCCCCCTTGTGTTCCTCAGTGACATTACAGACTTTCATCCCAGAAGTTTACTAATTAGTGCACCTTGTTAATGTCCTGATGCGACAGCTAATTGACTTATCTTCCTCAGATTTGGTGGATTAGGAAGGAATATTAATATCTCGAGAATTTGGCCTTTTCTCGGATATTGTGGATTTGTGGAATGGATTATAATGTGAGTGGATAAATTATGTATTTTTTTAGGTTTTATGAAGAATTTCCGGAGGTTAGGTTAGGTTAGGTTAGGTTAGGTTAGGTTAGGTTAGGTTAGATTAGGTTAGGTTAGGTTAGGTTAGATTAGCTTAGGTTAGGTTAGGTTAGGTTTAATCTAATTTTGTTTCTCTTATTTCTTACGTTAGATTTAGTTTAATTCGTGTACTGTACTAATAGATGGAACCGCTCTATATGTTCCGTTATTATTACTAAGGAACACTAAGTTTCATTCTACCTGTTCAAGTAACACCCAAATTACTATACATAAGAACCCGAGAATTGGTCATTAGTTGTATTAAATTAGCGTTAAAGAATACATCCATCACGCACGGAAAACATACATCAGTCAGGTAAGGAGAGGAGGGACTGGACTTGACTAACCACAATGAAAAATAATAACTGCAATAAAAGTGAGAAAAAAAATTAAATAGGATTGTATTGTATTTCTAGTGATTGTAATAATATCTTTTACAATTAAGGTCTTCTAACGCGTATTCTAGGTCAACAACAATTAAGAACTAAGATTGTTTTGTTTTGTTTACACAGGAGAGATAGTGAAGGTGAACTAGACGAGACTTTTCCGTGATCGTGAAATATCTATAAAAGTTTACACCGAGACTCACTTTACTAGCGGGAGGAGTGGGGGAGGGGGAGGGGGAGGGGGAAATATAGCGGAGGTGAACACATTGGCCACTATCTTAAGACACTCACTAATTGGGTGTCAATGTGTGAGTTGAAGAAGAGGTCTACGTTTTCTTCCTTAGGTCAGATAACTCCCCACCTACCCTGCTGACTCACACCATTCACCCCTCCCTCACCTACCCTGCTGACTCACACCATTCACCCCTCCCTCACCTCCCCCCTGCTGACTCACACCATTCACCCCTCCTCACCTACCCTGCTGACTCACACCATTCACCCCTCCTCACCTCCCCTGCTGACTCACACCATTCACCCTCCCTCACCTCCCCTGCTCACACCATTCACCCCTCCTCACCTCCCCTCTGACTCACACCCATTCACCCCTCCCTCACCTCCCCTGCTGACTCACACCATTCACCCTCCCTCACCTCCCTGCTGACTTACACCATTCACCCCCCTCACCTCCCCTGACTCACACCATTCACCCCTCACCTCCCCTGCTGACCACACCATTCACCCCTCCTCACCTCCCTGCTGACTCACACCATTCACCCCACCCTCACCTCCCCTGCTGACTCACACCATTCACCACCTCCCTCACCTCCCCTGCTGACTCACACCATTCACCCCACCCTCACCTCCCCTGCTGACTCACACCATTCACCCCACCACACGATTTATAACGATGGGCTTCACGATAACACTTAAATTCCAGGTATATAAATGGTAACCTGTGGTAATTGGTTTTAAATGAAAATAAGTAAGATAGGTAAGACTTTTATATACGTCTAGTTAAAAATACCACAAATCAAAACGTTGGTCTATTTTTTTAATACATTATCATAATTAGTTTCATATTGAATGAAGTTTGAATAAGATTTTTTTTTTTTTTTACTTTTTAATTTAGTCTCTTAAGAGGTTTTAAATATCATGGGATTTCTTAATATGTTATTGATAAATGTTAAGTAAAAATTTGTAATATATAATTTTTATTTCATTTGTTTGGCCATCTTGTGAAGTCTTAGCAGTGTTGGTGAAGGGTGGGTCGTCCATTTAACTCTTCACATTTAATTTCTCTATTTTATCTTTATCTTCCTCATTATCCTTCTTCCCTTATTCTTATCCCCTTCTCTGTACTTCTTCTCTTACGTTTTTCCTCTTAAATATCTTTATAAAACTACGTTCATTCCCTATTTTCTGCTTATTCGTAATTTTTCTTCCTTATACCTCTTCTTCCTCTCTTTCGTCCTTCTCTTTACCTCTACGTTCATCTCTTTTTTCTTCTCTTATTTCATTCCATCTTTATTCCTGATGTTCTCCTTTCCGCCTTCATTTATGTTTCTCCTCTCTCCATTTCTCTCTCCCTTCCTAACCCAAGTTTTCTTCCAACCTTTTCCTATTCAGTTACTCTCCCTTCCTCCCTCCCTCCATTCATCACTCCCTCCCTCCCTCCTTCCCTCCTTCCCTGCCCTCTCTTTCTCTTCTCTTTTCCTACCCCGATATCACTAACGTCCTCAATTGCTCCCCCCTCCCCCCTCACTCTCCTCTCTCTCTCCTCCCTCCCACCGTCTTGCAACGCCTGCCATCCACAATTATCCCCCCTCTCTCCCCTTCCTTCCCTCTCTCCTCCTCCCTTCCCCCTCCCTCCCTCTCTCCCATTCCTCCGCCTCCCTCACCCATCCACAATAACCCCACCCTCTCCCCTCTCTCCCCTCCCCCCTGCTTCCTCTCCCCTCCCCCTTTTATTCACCCCAAAATCCTCGGTTGTAAACAATGAATAATATGCACCTTCCGCGACGACGGTACCCATAATGCACCAATTGTTCACACTGGCGACTCCTAAAACACATTTGCATCGGAATTGCATTTTCGTAATTCTTCTTAAACCTGAGTATTTATTTTATTTTTCTGAGAGCGGGTATTATTTTTTTTTTGTTAGTTAGTTAGAGATGATATTATTGTGTGTTTAGATTTCAGGTTTGGTTAGGTTAGGTTAAGTGTGAGTATTAGTATTTTCTTAATGTAGTGTTTCCTGTGTTAGTGGTCTGGGTGATTGTGTCGAGAATGGTCAGCTGTTTGTGTAGTAATAATTATGTGATATAAAATACAGTATTATAGTGGCATGTCTTCGCTTAGGCCACGTCATGTTAAGGCTAATGATACGTTACGTCATAAGCAGAGTTGAAGTGTTTTGTGAGAACTGACAAGACCATCAGTGTGTGTGTGTGTGTGTGTGTGTGTGTGTGTGTGTGTGTGTGTGTGTGTGTGTGTTTAATTTACTAAATTGTTTTTGCTTTATCCTACAAAGTAACTTGATGAACTGTGAAAGGATAATGAGTATGAACTGAGTATAATTATTAATTATGACTAAATTCCTTGGTATTAATTATGACTAAATTCCTTGGGTCGTAGCAATAGATTAGGTTAGGTCAGGTTAATCGGTGTTAAGATTAGGCGGTGTTAGGTTAGGTTAGGTTAGGTTAGGCTAGGATTATTGAGCTTTGTTTAGGTGATCCTCTCCTGATTTATCGTAAAGTTTGTTTCTAATTTATGTCTGAAGTTCAGGTAGGCTGATATGTCATTTTAAATCAGACATTAAGGTATGGCTGACTTCATTCATTACTCCATCAGACCAAAGACCAGTAATTAGGTGGGCCAGAGGTCACTGGTCGGTGACAGTGATCAAACACAACAGGATGTAATTAGTATATGGGATCACACTAACGATTTATTTACCTGTACTCCTTGAAGACCAAAGGTGTTTCTTATTAGACGCCCCTAATTAGTCAAGTGCTCAGGTAATTAATCCTAAGTTAGTTTCGGAGTTCAAGGTTCCGGTGGCCCTAATTAAATCCTCTGATGGCTGGGCTGTTATGACGGTCAGCCGCACTTTGCCAGAGTGTTATTGCCAATAAACACAGCTGCTGCGCCCTGTTTCCGAAACTGATCTCGCACGTTCCTGCCAGACTCGATACAAGTGCAACACTTTACTCATTGTCTAAGCGACCAGAGGAAAGAAAAAGTTTATTAGCCCGTGACAGGTGAGTCGTCTCTCTGTTTTACCTGAAATTTGAGAGCGTCATCGTAAAACAAACACTGAACACTCTAATGAACTGTTTGTCAAGAAATTAACTTACAATGATATAGTTTAAACCAAAGAAAATTTCATAGCTAAAAAAAATAATGTTTAGTAAGTATATTTAATGATTTATGGTAGGACTCAACAAAGGAAGAGACTGGGAGTGGTTGAAATGAGGTGCATTAGTAACATCAAAGGCGTGACACTGAGAGACAGGTTCATAACGACGCGGCGAGAAGAGATGCTGGGATGAGGGCAGATAATGAGAGGATCTGAGAGTATACACTTAAGTGGTGGGAACTTATATAGCCAGAATGGGGGAGAAAAGTGGCCGTTTGTACACTGGGGAGTATATTATGTGGACGTTTGTACACTGGGGAGTATATTATGTGGACGTTTGTACACTGGGGAGTATATTATGTGGACGTTTGTACACTGGGGAGTATATTATGTGGACGTTTGTACACTGGGGAGTATAGTATGTGGACGCCTGTACACTGGGGAGTATATTATGTGGACGTTTGTGCACTGGGAGTATATTATGTGGACGTTTGTATACTGGGGAGTATAGTATGTGGACGCCTGTACACTGGGGAGTATATTATATGAACGTCTGTACACTGAGGACACCTTTAGAGCTCACAGCAGTCTAGTTAAACCTTCTTCAGTATAATGTAAATATAACTAAAAGTCAAATTTATTCATTAAACACCATAGGATTTCATGCATAAATTATATTACATCATAATGAAAAGAAACACACTTATACCAAATCCTTTATCTCGTCTGGAAATAATTAGAAAAAATTACCATTGTGGGTTTTTTTTTTTCAGTGTTGTGTTTCAGGTTTCCTTTATGGCCAGAAGGGGTCTATATTTCCTATTGGCTGTTGTATTAGGTTGTAGTGTAGATGGGGAGTGGTGTTGTGGGTGATGTTTTTATTATTATTATTATTATTATTATTATTATTATTATTATTATTATTATTATTATCTTCTATACCACTCACTCTCCTCTCTCTCTATCTCTCTTGCCTTGATAAACAGAATCAACCAATTAAGTAATGGAGAAATGCGGTTAGTTGGGAGAGATGTTTTTGACCCATTATATAATTGACCTGACCGTTGCCCTCCCCTCACATCAACACCGTCTAGAAACGAGCTGAGGGGGTCATTGCACTGGTGGTCGTGGTAGTTAGGATAATTTTCTTTACTCGTCGTAGGAGAGTTCTGTTAGTAATGTTTATTAGTAATGTTAGTAATGTTTGTGTGTTAGTTAATGTATGAAGGGTTATAGTATAAATTAGCCTTTTGGGAAATTCTTAGTCATTTTCGCTCTAGTTGTTGGTTCAGTTAAGAAATATATCAGAGAATATAAAATAATAATAATAATAATAATAATAATAATAATAATAATAATAATAATAATAATAATAATAATAACGATACTAAAAAATACACTATGGGTTAAATAAATAGTTCTGTTCTACGACTTTGTTTTCCTGCGAGTCACGGAACACGATTTTTTAATTAAGAGGAAAAATAAAAATGTCGAACTAAAACACAAATTGAAGGCGTATATTTTCACACCGGCTCAGGCGACGAAAACATCTGCCGTCATTAATTTTTCAATTTCAGTAACATGGAAAACCCATCTGGCTTAATAGTATAATACCTTGTAGCAATTTTATGCCTCGTGTTCTTTTCTGAATTTTTTTTTGTAGGCTTGACAGTCATTAATCAGATGACTCTACAGTAAGGTATGAGTGGCCTTCCCGCGGTGAGTTGTATACAGGAATATATTTGGAGGGAGTAACTGAAGATTAGCCCTCCCAGCTTATATCATCTGTTAATTAAACAATCTAGCGTTAACCTAAACGTGACCTAGAATAACCTAACTAACCTAACCTAACCTAACCTAACTGATCTAAATTTTAATAAACCTAACATTCAACTTAGCGAAACCTAAACAAACCGAATCTAACTAAACGAAATCCAACTAAATCTAACAATATATAATGAAACATGACGATATATACCAAACTGAACCAGATAATTACATTCGATATCCTTGACTGGACGAATTTCATTGGCTTCAGAACTTTCTAAATGACATTAAACTGGCGGTAAAGAGAGTCGGTTCGATAAAGTAGATACATTTGGTCACTAGTTCATTTTTCTTTCCTTTTTGTTGTTAAAGGATAATGTGGTGTAGGATATTGTTTTCAAATTATCCAAAAGAATGAAGGTTGAGGATAATGGTGTTGAACTGTAACTCTGGATATTAATAGACAGAAAATGTTAGTTATCTCTTATCAATACAGCCAAGATCTTGTTAAATGTCTATACATCGAGTTAGGTTAAAATCCAATTGTATTTGATCGAGTTGACGTGATCACACCTGTCAAACGGACGGGTGGACAGATGGATGGACGGATGGACGGACGGGAAGAAAGCATTCCTAAGTCGCTCTCCCAGGATGAAAGGAGATGGAAAGTCTTTTGAAAGTCGGAAAAGTTCTGATACATTAAAAAAGATCGAAAGCTTTTATCGCTGCTGCTCTCACACTGACTCCTCCCCCCTCTCCCCTTTCCCCCATCCCTTTCTCCTCCTCCTTCCCCCTTCCCCCTCCTCCTTCCCCCTTCCCCCTCCCCTCCTTCAGTGGGCGGCGCCTGGCTCGCTAAACCAGACATTAACCGATATTCAACACGGAGTGACGCACATACACACCTCCAGCATCACCTTATTCATCTTATCAACGCCATTAATTATCACACGAGCCAAAATAAACAAAAGGCCAAAAAGATGCCATACCACACCGACACATATGGTAGAGAGTCTCCTGGTGAGTAAGGAGAGATAGGAACCTTAGTGCCTTGAGACCCTGGAGGCGCCTCTTGGTTCCCCACATCATTATCTCAGCCACCTGACGCCCCCCATCCGACACCTTTGATGTTGGTCTGAAAGGCGAAGGAAAAACCGTCAAGTCTGGAAGAGTCTTAACGAAAAATGAATCTCCACGGAGGATTATGGCTCCCAGGCTCTGTACGGGTTGTATACCATGTTACATCAGTATCGGGCGCTGGGTAGTCTATGCTGCACAAGTATTGAGGTTTTTCTCTCTAAGGTTAAAATATTTTACTCTGATATTTCTGAACTGTGGATGACACTCTGGGATATGATGTGTCGTGGTGGTGGAGTTTGGTGTGTGCAGATTATAATGTGGAGTTTATATGTTCTTACCTGTTGCACACACACACACACACACACACACACATACGCATCTGTCAGGTACAGAACAAAACTATAAATTACATAACAGAGTTTTTACCAACCTCCAATAGAAACACGAACGCCCCCCAAAAAGTTATCAAAATACCGGTCTTCAATTTCCTCTTCTCCAAGCAACACATAATGGATCGCACTTTTCTCCTGACTCTAAGTGCAATACCTGGGGAGGGGGGAGGGGGAGGGGAGGGAGGGTGGGGGATTGTAAGAGGGGGAGGGGGAGAGAGAAAAGACGGAGAAGGAATATGAAAGTAAAAAATAACCGGAATAAGAGACAATAAGAAAGAGAGGAAAGATAAAGGAGAATTAATATCAATAATTATTATACATTCCGTCAGTTCTAAAAAAAGAACATTGAATATTTTATGTTTTATGGGAGGGAAGGAATTTTTTTACCCATAATGTAAAAAAAAATAGTCAGGGTCTAAACAATACCCATTTTACGCTATTGTTGATATTTTGTTGTAAAGTTTCTATTGTTTTTATTGTTATTGTTGATATATGTTATAAAAATTAGCCTATAGTAATAAAAACAAAGTATGAATAACCAAGAGAAAGGAAATTTATCAATTATCACTTTTTAAATATTACGTCAAAGAAGGAAGGAAGGAAATAAGGAAGGAAGGAAGGAAGGAAGGATAACATTATGCTCGAACACACACACTCCCATCATCATAAGCATAGACTAACCTCACTCCCTACTCTCCTCATGCTATTCAAAATGGAAGGAAATCTGAATAACAAAAACGAAAACAAAAAACAAATAGTCGACGCCCAAAAGGTAGAGAATTCGAACAAAAACAAAAGATTGATTATATCGGGGAGGGGGAGAGGGGAAGGAAGGGGGGAAGGAGAGGGTAAGAGAAATACTGCCGACGTCTGAATATTAAAAAAATTGAGGGATTTTCTGAGAGTGAGGTTTATGGTAGGGAAGATATGGAGGAGGCAGAGTGGGTGAGTGGGATGTGATGGAGAGGGAAAGGGTGTGTGGGTAGTTACTGAAGGGTGAATAGGAGGGAGGAAGGGAGAGAAAAGGGTGAGACAGGGAGAGAAAGGGAGAGGAGTGTTAATAGAGAATGAGAGATATTAAGTGAAAAAGTGATAACAGAAATTAAGATAATGTAGAGGAGATGAAGAAGAGATGATGAGGATAATGAAGGGAATGTTTTTGGTGGGTTGAGCTGGACCAGTCTTACCTTTTTCACTTCTCAGGTAAACACACTAATTAGTATCGAAGCCTTGGGGCAGCTTGTCTTGCAGCACATTATATTTATTTATTTATTTATTTATTTATTTATTTATTTATTTATTTATTTATTTAATATATTTTTTTATAACAGATTAAAATACACAAACAGACCACTAATGATATAGTAACATTTGAACAAAAATATGAATAAACACACACACACACGCACACACACACACACACACACACACACACACACACACACACACACACTCACATATATACCCCAAGAGTAAAGCAATTATCGAAGAGGACCGAGGATGGGGGGGGGGTAGGTAGGAGGAGGAGGAGGAGGAGTGCTTATCCCCACACCCCCTCCTCCCATCTCCCCTCCCCTCCTCCCCCCTCCACCCTCACCCCTCCCTCCTCCGTAACCTGCGCTCGAGGTAAACAAACCCGAGTTATGGTTGAGGGCATTAAGGTGTTCCTCCTGGCCGTCCGGGGGAGATATGTGCGGGCAAACATCAACAACAATCCCAGCGGCATTTAAAGGTGTGGTGTGAGTCTGGGAATATGTTACAGGTATAATGTTTGTTGTAGTGGTGTTAAGATGTTAGTAGTTGTGGTTGTTTATATACATGCACAACTCTTAAATATATAGATATGCTAACATACATACATACTTACATATAAACAAGTACACACACACACACACAAGTGAATGTGCACATAGACATACGTTACTTTAAAGTTTACACTAAGTTGTTTATGTTGGCTCTGAGAAACCCAGCGTAAGGGTTTGTCTAACTTAAAAGAAATATGCTGGTAAAATATATAAAGTGTTGGCGTCGGAATTGGATTTTTTGGGGAAGTAAATTTTATTTGATTAAAAACAAAATTTAGGTACTCAGGTGTGTTAATTGTGTCCAGGTAACTAATGACAGGTAATGTATATCTGAGTCTATAAAGGGTTAGGTTAGGTTAGGTTAGGTTAGGTTCTAATAACTTTTTTCGATAATATTGAAATTAGGTTTAAAAAATTCGATATATACAGATATTTATTTTAGTTCCTGTAAAAAAAATTGGATAATAATTGGGTAATATCTTTAAAATAATTATTATCCATATGTATATTTATTCTGATCTAAGATATACAATTACGGTACAGAAAATATATATACTTTTCATAACTATTCCGTATGATATAAAAGTCTTCAAAAATAATCTTACGTTGTATATTTCGTAAAGTACAATGATATTTTCCCCCCTTAAGTCTGGTTCACTTGAGTTGTCCGAGTGATGATGATTCCATGTTACTCCATTTTCTTCTTGTTCCAGTTTTCTCTTTTTCTTGTTATTCTTGGTGTAATTTCTCTTTACTGTCGGTCATAAGAACATACTCCCACTTTTATTCTCTTCAATGCATTATTTCCTAATCTTTATCATGTGTTGTTATTTTTCCTACTTTTTTGTCCCTTCCAGCTGAATACGTTCCACATTTTACCATTAGATTTTTTGGGTTTTTTTATTTTAACATTTATACTTTTTATCTGTGGCTTATGAGAGCATCTTGCCTCGTAAAGCGGGGAGGAGACTATAAGAGGTTAGTTATAGGTAGAGGGTTTTATTTAAGAGAAGGAGCATTAGAGTTGAGCATTGAGAGAGAAGGAGCATTAGAGTTGAGCATTGAGAGAGAAGGAGCATTAGAGTTGAGCATTGAGAGAGAAGGAGCATTAGAGTTGAGCATTGAGAGAGATGGAACATTAGAGTTGAGCATTGAGAGAGAAGGAGCATTAGAGTTGAGCATTGAGAGAGAAGGAGCATTAGAGTTGAGCATTGAGAGAGAAGGAGCATTAGAGTTGAGCATTGAGAGATAAGGAGCATTAGAGTTGAGCATTGAGAGAGAAGGAGCATTAGAGTTGAGCATTGAGAGAGAAGGAGCATTAGAATTGAGCATTGAGAGTGGGGAAGAAACCTTTAAGACGTTAGTTCTAGAGCGAGGGTTTTATTTAAGAGATGGAGCATTAGAGTTGAGCATTGAGAGATAAGGAGCATTAGAGTTGAGCATTGAGAGAGAAGGAGCATTAGAGTTGAGCATTGAGAGAGAAGGAGCATTAGAATTGAGCATTGAGAGTGGGAAAGAAGACTTTAAGACGTTAGTTCTAGAGCGAGGGTTTTATTTAAGAGATGGAGCATTAGAGTTGAGCATTGAGCCGTCCGTGTGGTAAAGTCATCTGGGAGTGAGATATGTGACTCTACCGTACCCGCTCCGCCTCTGTGATATTTACGATAAAACTTACTCCATTACCACGAATCTTTTTTCTTTTTTTACCCGAGCTGATGTACAGTCCAGGTCACAGCGGTATTTAGCTCCCAGTTGGTTGTTTAGTTAGTGAGTAAATCTGCGTGTTCTTTCCCTCTGTCTCCTCGTTAATGAAAGTGTGGGTGTAGGTGGGTGGGAGAGGGGGGTGTGGGGTGGAGGAGAGAGGTGGGTGTGGAGTGTTTTATCTAACTGGTGTTTTGTTGATGTTTTGTTTTTGTGAGGGTGGGTTTATTTTTTGCTTTTATTTTTCTTCACTTACCGGGTGAATTACAGCTCTGGCGACGTTTCCGCTTGTTGGTAAAGGTTGAAGGTTGGGTTTTATGATTTTTTTTCTGTGTGTGTGTGTGTGTGTGTGTGTGTGTGTGTGTGTGTGTGTGTGTGTGTGTGTGTGTGTGTGTGTGTGTATGTGTGTGTGTCTTCGTTACGAAAACTGTTTTTTTAGTCAGGTTATATATATGTTGTTTTTTTATTCGTATTTGCATTATTAATAGTAATAATAGTAATAGTTATAATCAACAATTTTGGAACCCTCAGCATTAACAAACACACACACACACACACACACACACACACACACACACACACACACACACACACACACAGACGATTTCAATAATATTTCCTGTTCTTGTTTTTATTATGAATCACGAAAATATAATAATCGGATTGTAAAGCTTCTAGTGATAAAAAATATTGTACCGAGTGTAACATGAATAATCTATTTGGTTGTGTGCGTGCGTTAAGTTAATCCAGTAAGTCTCAGTTCAACATCCATCAGTCAGGTTAGTGAAGGTGGGTGTAGGACTGACTCTTAACAGCTACAAAATTACTTATACCAAATGCAAAAGTTCCATTAGGTTGAATACTGTATTTTTTATTCATTTTTTGTGTTTAATAATGTCACGTATCACTTCATATTATATATAATAATATCCCCTGGTTTAATTTGCATATTGTATTAATTGCAATTTATTATTATGATATTCCGTATATATGTGTTTATCAACACACACATACAGTATATATATATATATATATATATATATATATATATATATATATATATATATATATATATATATATATATATATATATACATTTAAATCTCATTGTTATACATTTATTTCTGTAATTGATAGATGGAGTAATATAATCTCTCTCTTTGTACGGGCATGCTACATGTGTGTGTGTGTGTGTGTGTGTGTGTGTGTGTGTGCGTGTGTGTGTGAGAGTTACAATGTTTGTGGCTATGATGTAAAATTAATTTCACAGTCAAATAAAGTTGATTAAAGTTTAATAAAGTCACATTTGTGTAGGTGAAAATATTTACATACCGAACTGAATTATTGTTTTTATTTAGTTTTCCTCTCGGTGGATAATGACTTTATATCCGCATGTTAATAACGATAATAACATAGAGTAGATATGAATAATAATAACAAATACAATATAGGTTACACTAATTATACGAACTGGAATTCATAAACAAATTCAATATATCTCTCTCTGTTTAGTCCTTTGATGACCTCTGACCTTTGACCTGTGACCTGTGGAAGGCAAAAAAAAATAAAGTTATCTATATTTCTGTTTGAATGCTGTACCTGGGCATCTCTTTACCTCGCTAATTGAATCAAGTATAGCGGAATAACGACCCTCCCTAAAAAACTCAAATTCGTTGCAGTTTTGGTCACTTTCAACTCTGGTATGAAATAAATAATATAAACTTCAAAAATGTTTATATTATTTTTATGGTTTATGATAGAATAACTTGATGCTAAATTCTATGTATATTTGTAGAATTATGGTAAAATAATGGACTAAAATACTCCGAATTAAGTATTTTTGTGACCTATGACCCCTTATAAGCTGGCTAAAAATCCTGAACTCTTATTTACAGTATTTTGAAAGCATTTGTGTGAGAGTTTATAACGAGGTGTATATTTGTTGTCAGTTTTTACCATAAATCGTCTAAATAATGATCAAAGAGCAAGTTAAAATAGTTAAAATGTGTGTTAACTTTATGTAGTTTGTCCTCTGTTTCTTGATATTTTAACTTTATGTAGTTTGTCGTCTGGTTTCTTGATATTTTATAGAATCCAAAAGTAAAAGAAAAAATATAAAACAGAAAAAGTACCTAAGCATAATGGTTCACTGTACAGATGTCTTAATATGTCCAGTACAGTCGTGGAAAAAAGTACTGTCAGTGTGCTCTCCCAGCTACGAACCCTGAGATTCATCAGCCAGTGAATCCCTTTACGACTCAAATATAAACACTGAATTCTTGATATCTGATTTAAATAATATTCTAGATTTAAGGGATTTGAAGGGTTCACTCTCTGGTGGCTTCACGTTCCTTCCCCAAAGTCTATGTTTTTATTCTAAGTTTGGGTTTTGATGAAATTGGTCATGTTCATCTTGTTCACCTGACTTATCCACGTATATAGCATGACAGGTTAAAACTATTGACTCCGATTCATAGTAAAATTCCTCTCTCCTTCCTGAAATTCATTGATGCTATTAGTTAATGAAGCTGTTATGTATCAAGAGCATCGTTAACACAACACAGCACTTCTCGAGTTGTTATGATACTTTAAGGTACCATTCTACAGTTGGGTCGACTAGAGGCGCTACATTAATTACCGATCACGGAACTAGAACCAATGATCGTTAGGTCGGGAGGCGAATGCTAAAATCCACTCGGCAACTGCGCCTCTAACAACACGATGATATTAAATGTAAATATAGTCTCCATTAGCATCATGTCTGGCCTGTTTACTGTTAAAAGGGTAATCTTATAAACCCCCATTAACAAATTACTGTTATAATGTCCTTACCGAACTAAAGTCTTGCATCTATATTTAAATTACGGATAAAAATAATATAGCCACTAATCAAATGAACCCCTGACCTTATTATTTTTATATTAGGTCAAATGAGTACTTATAGACCTGGGGTCCATCTGGCCTGTATACCTATGGTTTTCTAATTAACAAAAGCTCTACACCAACTCACCTACAGATGCATAACCAGGATCATATAACTCTTTGTAAACAATTCAACTATCTGACCAAACTAGCGCGTGTGTAGTGGGGAGGGCGACACATATACTAACAATCATTTCCAACGGTGATAATTAGTTTCAGCATCGTGTTTATTATAAGGCTTCTCTGGCTTCACGTGGGTTTCCTCCTTAATTACCAAAACCAGCCATCGAGTGCATTGGTGTACTCTGTCTACACCATTCCTCCCTTTACCTTGTGTTAATTAAGCCTCTCATGGTGGTAAGACTTTCTCTTTCTTCAAGTTACTTAGCGGCGGCGTCACGTGTAAATGGTCTGTAAGAAGAATGAAATCAGGTGAATTAAAGAATGACTCGAGTGTGTTAAATAATTGTGTGTAGGTGAAATGGGTTTTATAATGGGTCTAAATCTAGTATAACTTTACCATTAGGATTATGTCCCATTACGATTGGACCCCATTACGACTGGGCCCCATTTCAAATAGTTAAGTTAAGTTGAGGTCTATTAAAACTGGGACTTAGTAGATCAATCACCCAATTATCACAAATTCAGTATCTCTCTAGGGCAGCCCGACAACCTTAAAAGGAAATACCCCCATTAACAGATCATGACTATAATACCCTCTAATGAGCTGGTACAGACAGACATACCTATGAATCGTCAGTTACAGAGAAAAAAAAAGGTATATTAAATGTGGTCACGGGAACAGGTGTGTATAGCCACTGGTCGAGTTTGACACGGCTATTTGTCCACGCTTGACGGAAAGCCGATTAGAGCCGAGCATCATACATCATATAAAGCCTCTTATTTTATTTCAGATTTCAGATTTTTTTGGTATAAACTTACATTCATGTGTGTTTTTATTTTTTGGGGTATATGTGTATGTGTGTGTGTATGTACAGGCTTATGTACAAAACAGATATTTTTTTATATATAAACTTAAATTCATATATTTGTAGGTAGGTACTCGTCTGCATATGTGTACCTGTAAAGTAATTAATTTAAGGCAGGTGAATACTACATTTGATATCTTAATATATTCAGGTGTATTAAAGAGAAAGAAGAGAACAGATTTACTTATACAGGTACCATTGATTCCCAAGTTGTGACATGTTATTCAGAAATTTAAATATTAAGTAACTACAGGTATATTAATTTAAGTATGGTGATAGAATTAAGGCGTTGTTGCCTTAACTTACATATTACTAAGAATATTTTGCGGTTGTTAATATCAGAATAGTGGTTGTGGATGGAAGGGAAAGGGGGGGGTTGTAATTGTGGTAGTTATGAAGGTTTAGAAAATTGTGGTAGCTATAAATGGAGTGGGTGGTAATTGTTATAGCCGTGTTGCTGGTGAGGATCGTCTCGTAGTAATAGTATTAGTGGCTATTTGGGGCGGCTGAAGGCTACGTTGAAAAAAAGAGTAGTAGTAGTAGTAGTAGTAGTAGTAGTAGTAGTAACAGTAAGATGAAGTAAACAACCTTCCACCAATTAGCTCCTAAAAAGTGGATTTTCTGGTTTGCTGCTTGAGATGAAGACAACAAAAGCGAAGTAAATGTTATACACCAAGGTCCATTAAAGCTGAAATACCTAGACCTTTACCTTTATAACTTGGTCTCTATAGGCACTAGGTTGATCCCTCGTTTTTTTATATGGAAGAAGGATGTAAACAGATCGCGTTTGAAGGCTTATGGAGAGAGTAACGTCATTAGGTGTGAGAAGGGCGACGAATTTTGGTGTGTTGGAGGGTGGTTAGGTAAGCCTTGTGTGAGGAACAGTAGTGATTCTTTTATGATAGAGAATGGAAAGAAATTATGGGTCGTTTTAAGGGGGAGTGGATTATGTAGGTGGAGGAGTGGAAGAGGAACGATGATGTGGAGGGAAGTGGATAGAGAGAGGAAAGTGGAGGAGGAGGATTTTGATAAATGATTGGTATGGTGGAAGAGATTAGGCCTATGATGTGGTGACTGAAGAGGTCATGTGTGTGTGTGTGTGTGTGTGTGTGTGTATTGGTAGGATTTTTTATGTGTGTATACGACTTGAAAGTGAATTTGCTGGACTTGAGATCTTAGTCGGTTGTAACGATGAAAGGTCTTACATCATCCGCTGAGCCGACAAACTCTTTCACAACTTAATATAATTCTTCTCGACCCGGAAACACGAGCTTGTGCTAAACTTCGTCCGATTATTTTGTTGTTTTTATTTATTTTAGCTAAACTTTTGTTGATAAGACTTTTTTTTATTATCTAGTCCGTCTTTAATTTCTTCTTTCTATCCACTTTTTCTTTACCTCTCCTCTCCTCTCCTCTCCTCTCCTCTCTCACCTGTAAGTCTTTCCTCCCCATCCACTCAGCCAGGCTTCCTTCCTCCTCTCTCCATCCTTCCTCTTTACCTACTCACCCAGCTCTTTCCTTTCCCTCACCCTCACCCTCTCCCCTCCCCTCTCCCCCCTCACCCTCACCCCTCACCCCTCCCTGCAACAACGCTCTCAGTTAGTTGTACTATTAATCTCTCTCGCTGGATGTTGCCTCATTTTTACTCTGGTGAAAAGCGAAGAAAAATGATGCCTTGCTTTCTCATGACGTCTCTGAAAATAACGTCCTTATATATAAACAGGTGGAGACACACACACACACACACACACACACACACACACACACACACACACACACACACACACACACACCAGGTGTTTCTCCGTGTAATCAAGAAACAAATGAGAGACCTGCTGTTATTATTACCCAGGTAGACTAATTGATACGTCAGGTATAGGTGAGTGAAAAAAATGGAGGAGGGGGTTGGTTGGTTTACATCAAGAGAAATTAGTGATGAATTCAAAGGCGGAGAGAGAGAGAGAGAGAGAGAGAGAGAGAGAGAGAATACAAACAGTTATAACAAGAAGTCATAATGGAAGGAGTCGGTGATGTCAGGCGCAAGAGGGCACCAGAATGGATGTTGTCACTCCGGGTTTTATTGAATGATGCACTGGGAAAACCTGCTGGCGGGGGGAGGGTAGGAGGGGTGGGGTGGGAGTTGGGGAGGGAAGATGGTCAGTATGGAGGAAGGGAGGGGAGAGGAAGGGGGGGGAAGAGACACAGGAAAGGCACAATAGTAACTCAGCAGGATGATGACACGATAATTAGAACGAAGAATAGAATATGACAAACAAACAAACACTGAAGACTTGGGAGAGGAGAAGAGGAGGAGAAGAAGAAGAGTTTTGTGTTGTTTGCTCTAAGAATGTATGATGACTCGTTTATTTCTGCCGGGAACAACTTGGTGTTTGTAGAGAAGAGAGAGGGACCCGACAAACAAATATTTCAACTCAGACAGAAAAGGTGTATTATTGTGCAGTGTGTGGAGAGGGAAAATTCCTGACTATATTTTTATTTGTTTCCAATAGTGCATTTGTAAACGAAAATATGCGTCGCTCTCATTTGGACTGAGTGACTACGTGATATTTCAGGTAAGGGGGAACATAATGGTATACAACGGGTGTGTATGTGTGTGTGTATGTGTGTGTGTGTGTGTGTGTGTGTGTGTGTGTGTGTGTGTGGGAGCAGATATCCACATTGCCTGTAGTGTATCCATAAATAATCCACAAGGCTTTCTGTTCCTATCGCCTCACGCCCTCAAATGAAAAAGAAAAAAAATAATAAAAGAAAAATTGAAACAAAAATATTAAAAAAAAGATAATAATAAAATAAGTAAAAACAAGAACAGTGTTTTTATTAAATTTAAAAAAAAGACGAAAAAAATAGAAATATTTAAAAGGTATTGATACGTTAAATATAATGAAGAAAAGGTCACCCAGCTCTTAGAGGATTAAACGAAAAGTGAAAAGGTGTTAGTGAAGAGTAAAGATGTGGATTTTCAAAAACATATATCACAGTTCATAACTCTCTCTCTCTCTCTCTCTCTCTCTCTCTCTCTCTCTCATAAACTTTCATTTTATCTCACCCACTGCACTTTCTCTCCTTTTTTTTCCTAACCTCTCGTCTCGCCTCTCTCACACACTTACTTTCACAAACTTACTTTCTCTCCTCTCACACTCACTCCCTCTTTTCTGAAAACTTTCCCTATCTCTTAAACTTTTCTTCTTGACTCACTACTCTCTCTCTCTCTCTCTCTCTCTCTCTCTCTCTCTCTCTCTCTCTCTCTCTCTCTCTCTCTCTCACTAAAGTCTTAGATCTCTCAGTTATGTTCCTCAGGGAGACTTCGTTTCCATTACTCTCCTGCCCTGACGTCATTCTCTCTCTCCTTCAGTGACATAATTTTCTTTCCCTCACTGACATCATTCTTTCTCCCTCACTGACGTCATTCTTTCTCCCTCACTGACTTTATTCTCTTTATCTCACTGACGTCATTCTTTCTCACTCACTGACGTCATTCTCTCTCACTCACTGACGTCATTCTTTTTTTCCTCATTGATTTCATTCTTTCTCCCTTTTTCCTTATATCTATTGACTCGATGGATTTTTCCCTATGAAGTCAACGAAATTTTTTCCTTATGTAGTCGACAGATTTTTCCCTATCCCTATGTAGTCGACGAATTTTTTTCCGTATCTCTATGCAATTGACGGATATTCCCCCATGTACTCGACTAATTTTTTCCCTATGTATTCGACGTCTGAGTAACTTCTTCACCAGAGCTTCCAGTCCGTCTTATTTGCATCAAGTTGTGGACGCTAACTTAGAGGGAAGTTTGGTTTCTCTCTCTCTGCCTAAACTTCATGCATATTCAGTTCTGTTTGAAAAGGAATGGGAACGTGTGAGTTGATGGCTCTGTTAATTAAATATATCTTTTTAAAGGGTTATTAAAAGTGTTGTTAACTATTGATTATTTTTATTAACTAGATATTGGATTTTTTTTGTGTATGTAACTAGAAATTAGATTTTTTTTTCGTATATTTGTAAATAGAAATTGGGTGTTTTTTTGCTATTTTTTGCGTAATTGATTAATTATTGATGTGAGTTATTTACCGTCTATATTGCTATTACCTTTTATATTATCGGTATTAAATGTGTAAACGTATTTTTTTCAATATGTAGTTGTTCTAATAGATGCATATATATATATATATATATATATATATATATATATATATATATATATATATAGAGAGAGAGAGAGAGAGAGAGAGCAGAGAGATAGTAATAGCGTGGTATAGCCTATGCAAAATAATTTATGAATGGTAATTTGTTGGAAATATACAATACATTTATGTATGAACAAAATGCCGTGAAGTGTGGCACTATTCATTATAACATATTACAGTGTTCCAGCCTCCTCCTCCTCCTCCTCCTCCCTCCTCCCTCCTCCTCCTCCTCCTCCTCCCTCCTCCTCCTCCTCCCTCCTCCTCCTCCTCCTCCCTCCCTCCTCCTCCTCCTACTACTACTACTACTACTACTACTACTACTACTACTTCTACTACTACTACTACTACTATCACTATTACTGATCCCTACCTGAGACCTTAGTAGCCTCCAACACCCTCCAAAAGATATATTAGTTAATGCATCTTAAACCACCCAAATTCTCCATTATAAACTGAACGAAAAGAAAGTAACCCTTTTATATACGTGACATTTAGAAACCTTCCCTCATACTAGAGAGAGAGAGAGAGAGAGAGAGAGAGAGAGAGAGAGAGAGAGAGAGAGAGAGACTTGCACTGACTCATACTATAGCTAATATCCCAACATCAAACATATTCATAAACAAAACATGTCAAAAAAATAAAACTCTACAATTCTTCATCAATAAGTAAAAGCAACTTAATATTCCCTTCACCCTCAATAGTACCATGATAAATAACCCTTACACACACACACACACACACACACACACACACACACACACACACACACACACACACACACACACACACACACACACACACACCCACACACACACACATATTATCATTACCACACACACACACACACACACACACACACACACACACACCAGAATATTGCATTTCGTCAGACTCACACACAGACACGCTGGCATATATTGCTTTTAGGCCAGTCACTGAGGACACACCAAGTTATGACTCAGACCCAGGCAACAATATTGAGAATAAAATGTCTATAATACACGAGGGAGATATTTACGGCCTTGAGCGATCAGTTTTCTTTTTATTTTTATTTTTTATTTTTTTTTATTTATTTTTTTTTTTGTGTACAGTATCTAAATTTGTATGTGCGAGTGTATGTCTGTATATGTGCGCGTTTATATATGTGTGTGTACGAGTCTGTGTCTGTGTGAGAGTAAGTGTGTATATAAAACTCCTACTAAACTTTATTACCGAGCCAGAGGGACACAAGAGCCAGAGCCAACACAGACAGTACTTAATATACAAGTAAGGCAACAAACCGTCTCTCTGTGTTATTATATTATAGAAACAGCTAACACAGCACCGCCGGGGTAATCTAATAATATATATAAATCCGATAAAAGAAAGAGAGGTAGTGAGTGAGAGAATGAGCTAAAAAGAAAGATAGAGAGGGTGAACGAGAAAGAGAGAGAGTGAGAGAGAGAGAGAGAGAGAGAGGTAGAGAGAGAGAGAGAAACTTGGTGTTGAATCATAAAGCTAATATCACAAATGGCATTCAACATTTATGATGAGTTCAGTGATTGGCCTAGGGAAAAAAACTCCAATCCGGTCTGTTGTTTTCAATTCAATTGGCTAATGGATTAGACGTGACAGAGAGAGAGAGAGAGAGAGAGAGAGAGAGAGAGAGAGAGAGAGAGACAGAGAGAGAGAGAGAGAGAGAGAGAGAGAGAGAGAGAGAGTAGCTATTATTTTTTTGTATTTGAGGAAAAAATTAGGTTTAAGACTTTTCTATGTGTTATCTGCCTTTAAGCCTTTTAAACACACACACACACACACACACACACACACACACACACACACACACACACACACACACACACACACACACACACACACCTTACACACACACACACACACACACACACACACACACACACACACACACACACACTATATTTCCCGTTTTTTCATCTACAGCCGACAGATGCTCACGATTTTTCAAAAGTTATCTAAACTACCCTAAAAAAATATCATTTCAAATTAGGTTGTTTAAAATGGTAGAAAGATAATGGCGTAAAGATGTAATTATATAGATACTGAAGGCTGGGGCGGCCCTACCTTTTAACTTGTAGATACGATGGCCTCCTGAACCCCTGGCTATTTCACTAACGGGACTCGAACCCTTGACTCGTGACTTGAGACTTAGGATTGTTGCCATATAACCAGTGATACAAAGACCTGGCCTATTTTATATTGCATCATGGCCTCTCTCCCACGGGTCCTGCCTCACATCAGCTGATCCTACGGTAATTTCTCACCCTCCCCACTAGAGACAGACCATGAATCTTTGAGGAATTTTTTGTACATAAATCACAGCTCATCCGTGTACCATACTAAACCCTGTATGTGTGTGTGTGACTTCTGTACAATATTCCTGGTGTGTGTGTGTGTGTGTGTGTGGATGGAACACGTTATATCAATAGGATAGTTTGTTATAAAGTAATAAACAATAACAAACCTGACTAACTCTCACAGTGTGTACGCTTGTATAATGTGTGAGGTCTTGCTGCTCTCCTCCCCGCCGGGATATCCCAGAAATGTCTGGTGGCATCGCTGGTCAGTACATTGTTGTAATTCCCTCCTCCAGGAAGTCTATGAACTCCCACGTTGTGTAAGGATAAGCATTACCCTGCGTCAGGATGAACTCTTTACCTGTTACAGTCACGGTGGATGTTACAGCAGGTTTTAGTCTTTCATTCCGTTACCCCGACTGTCAGGTGGAGGTCCTGACCACACCATGACGGCTCCACACCCCGACACGTCCACCTGTAGTCGATACTGGAACTCAACTCTAAATCATATAAACAGTCCTGGATTCCAGGTGAGGTAATCTGTGGTCATCTTTATGAGGATGATTCCTCACTGTCTGGTCTGATAACTGCACGTCGGTGTCTCCACAACAATCAATTTCGAGGGAACAAACTTATGATTTTGACGGGCCAGATTATCATCCCTGGTCTCCCGGTACATAACTCGTCCTTCAGTCTCCTCCTCCACAACCGGTTAATGACTCTTAGGACGCATCACACCTGGGGTCACCGCCCTCCACCTGCCTATACCACTACGGCTCAGGCAACTTCATCTAAATCTTGATATCGTCTGTCATCACCAGTCAACATGGGAAGAACCCCGAGAGATGACGGCTATTGTCAGAACCTGATATTGCTGTCGTTGTACAGGAGTGTTGGAGACATAGGGGCACACGACGGCGTTTTAGCAGGACAAACAACTCACTGTGTACTCAGGCAGTTAACTTCGGCTATCACCCTGCAGTAGACCACTTGTGCCGTACGAAACAAGCGTCTCTTTAATTTTTGACGATATAAGGTACAACAAATCATTCCTTGATAGATATTACCTTCTATAAGCAGTATGTATATATATATATATATATATATATATATATATATATATATATATATATATATATATATATATATATATATATACAAGTAAATCTACCAGGTGCACGTGATCTAGAGTATATGCTGATAACACTTCGTGTTTTCTTCTTTCCTTATGGTTATCAGCATATATACATATATATATATATATATATATATATATATATATATATATATATATATATATATATATATATATATATATATATATCCCGAAGAATATGGCCTTATTCAGCTGTATATTTGCTCCTATATCATTGTATACGTGGCAACAAAGGCACACAATATACGCCCCGCAGTGTAATATCACGGTGTTGACACAAACACTCTCCAGCGACCAAACATGTTTCCCCACAGAGAAATATCCACGATCCTACCAAAATATAGTCAAGTCGTGTATCAAGACAAATTTTTCTTGGTGTACTTTGGGGATATTTAAGAGTATCACAAAAACTCACGATAGGATTATTTTAATGTTTAGTGGGTGATTCTTAAGCCTTGTTTATCATCCATTTTAGGCGTCTCATTTGCTGTAATTACCCTCACGAATACTTACCATCACTTCCTTCTAATGGTAAACATCTGCCTCTGAAAACAACGAAATTAAAAATCGCCCTTCCATCGCCTATACTTACCAGACAGAACAGGTGTGGATAACGTATAATAACTACCTGTCCTTTCATGTGTGTTCCGTGAGCTCACCTGTGGGAGGAATTAAAAGGAACAAGTGACAAAATCTATCACGTGCAAGTCTACAGACTTGGCGCACCCACATTCAACCACAACACATCAAACTCGTGATAAAAAGTTGATACATATTATAATTATTATTATTATTATTATTATTATTATTATTATTATTATTATTATTATTATTATTATTATACATAGAGCTGACCCAAATATTATTATACTGTAGTTGAAGCTAACCTAACCTAACCTAACCTACTTCACAAGAGTTGAGTGTAAGTTAAGGCTTTATTGGACAATTTTCCATAAAAGTCAATCTTAATACTGGTTATAAATTTCCTACAATAATTAAATATAAAAAAAACAGTAAAAAAATATAATACTCGTAATAAATTTCCTACAACAACCACTAAATCTTTAATGAAAAATACCGTACTAAATAATTCCCTACAAGAACTACAAAGACTTAAAAAAAAAATACAACACTAGCAATAAATCTCCTACAATTGTAAAAAATTCAATGTAAAAAAAAAATTATACACACAAAAGCCATTTCCCCATAACTCGTGCATAAGGACCCGTCTGTAGAAGTCGTCGACGGAGAGATGCCTAGGCTCACTTAAGGGACCTCAAGTTCATTTACCTTCGAACACCTCCCGTCTTTTACACGTAATTTATAACCAGTATTTTGAAGTGACGTTTCAATAGGTAGATAAAAGGAGATGAAGTATAGGTGATAGGGTGGGTGAAGGGTGCTCTCTCTCTCTCTCTCTCTCTCCTCTTTCTCTCTCTCTCTCTCTCTCTCTCTCTCTCTCTCTCTCTCTCTCTCTCTCTCTCTCTCTCTCTCTCTCGCCTAAACCCCCAAAGAGCCTCGGGTAATTAAAGCCTCCATTACGCGAGAGGAAAGAACAGACCTAAAGGCTTGGAGTCACAGACTCACTGGGACCTCCCTCTCCACCCCTCTCCCACTCCCTCTCATCCTTACTCTCCCTCTCCCCTCGTGTTTTTTTTGCAGGTTTCCCTCTCCCAGTTTAGTATCTCTCTCTCTCTCTCTCTCCTCTCTCTCTCTCTCCCTCTCTCTCTCTCTCTCTCTCTCTCTCTCTCTCTCTCTCTCTCTCTCTCTCTCTCTCTCTCTCTCTCTCTCTCTCTCCCTCTCTCTCTCTCAGCATCTTGCTCTACCAGCTCCCTTGATATCTCCCCCCTAATCTCCCACCCTCTCCCAGACCAACACACATACACACCCAGCTTATGTAATATCTCTTAAGAATACACACAGAGAAACACTTCTATCTTAGGGAGAATTTGGGAGACATGAGCATTAAAGGATGGCAGTACAGGAACAGGTGTAATACCCCCCTGAAATATATTACAAACCACAAACGTAATATACAATGCTAACTATGTATGTAATTATGACAGTGAATGTAATGCAGATTAATTATGTATGTAATTAGTGGGATTAAATGTTTTGAAATATTGACTCTGATTGTAGTTAATTAGTCATCTGTTAATTTGAATAGTCTTGTTATGGCTTATGGTTGATTATTTTGTTTACTTTTTGTCAATTTATATATTTTTTTTATTGGTGTGATTTTTACAGGTTATTTGTATTGCATTTAAGGTTGGTATGACGTAAGGGAGTTATTTATTTCCAGGTGTGTTATAAGTCGTAGGTGTCGATTTTAATAATGAACAAGTCGTTTTTGTCGATTTTAGGAATGAACAAGTCGTAGGTGTCGATTTTAATAATGAACAAGTCGTTTTTGTCGATTTTAATAATGAACAAGTCGTTTTTGTCGATTTTAAGATTGAACAAGTCGTAGGTGTCGATTTTAAGATTGAACAAGTCGTTTTTGTCGATTTTAATAATGAACAAGTCGTTTTTGTCGATTTTAAGATTGAACAAGTCGTAGGTGTCGATTTTAATAATGAACATGTCGTTTTTGTCGATTTTAGGAATGAATAAGTCGTAGTTGTCGACTTTAAGACTGAAAAGTTCGTAGTTGTCGATTTTAAGATTGAACAAGTCGTAGTTATCAAATCAGCACATAAGTAGGTAACAATATACACCTGTTTGTTAATACCTACAGCAATACCAACACTATAGCAGGCAGACTGTAGACTGTAGAGACTTATCAATAATCACTTAATTAATTGACTTTTATGTATACGTAATTACAAATAATACTCATTTAACTTGATATACGATAATATGACTTGTGTTCGTGGAGTAGAGGTGGTAGTGTAGGCTGTTATTATGTAAACACTGGAACTAAGAGAATTTGTCAAAAAGTAAGATCTAGTTTCATAAAGGTTCGTACGATGAGTATTGTTCGTATCTGAAAATGAACTACCATATTGACTTTGGATAATAAAATATACACAAAAATATACAGAAAATAATAATCAATACTATCCTGAAATAATACCTTAGCATAGAGGATAGAGAATAAATATCAAACCTCTTTTATAATATATTTGTAGTTTATTTGTGTTATGAAAACGTATGTATCTTTCGAATAAAATTATTGATATTTTAAACAAGTTATTTTTAGTGTTTCAGTTTAAGTCATCAAGTTAGATACAATCTTACAATATCATTTACGAGGATTAGTCATAATAAGAACCTTTGATAATTGAGTAAAAATAAAAGTGTAAATAAAAGTAATTTACCTGGAAAAAATCGAGTTTTGCATATCAGAAAAGTAATTAAAAGCGAATATGTTTTTCTTTTCTTCTCAAATTGTGGTTTTTTTGGGGGGAATTAAGTTGTCAGACACCACATTTGTTACGAGTTGATGAGCTGTGTGAAAGGTTCATTAAGTAATTTGGGGGATCACGTGAGGATTAGCCACCCCAGTTCATTTCATCTGTTGATTAAACTTTCTAAAGCTACCTGGGGGAGTTAGGTTTGGTTAGGTTAGGTTTGTTTATATTTGATTAGGTTAGCTTAAATTAGTTTAGGTTAGTTTAGATTGGGTTAGGTTATGTTAAGTTAGGTTAGATTATGTCCAGCTAGTTTAATAAAGTTAGATTAGATTAGGTTCAGATAGAGTTAGATTAAGTTAAATTTCTTAAGATTAAGTTCGAATTACGGTGGTTAAAATTAACATTAAATAACCTGGGAGGCTAATCTTCCCCTGATCCCATACTGCTCTTAACATTACACCATTTCCTTCAGCAATTTTCATGTATTTATTTAAACTATTATTTACAGCTAATATTCCTTAATCAGACCTCACTCTTATAACAGCTGATGGAGGGCCGAGCTGCCTCACGATACATACAACTTAATGAAGAAATATTTTTCTCTCGTAGTTTTCATAAAGGAGAATTGATTTTGTATCGATTAAAATTTACTCCCATTATTTATATTATTCACGAGGATAGTGTCGCTTGAGTAAGTAGTTGGTGTCGTTTGTAGTTAGATATTTCAGATGCTAAATGAAAATGTATAATATTATCTAATGTATAACTCCCATCTACGCCTCCCCACTATTCCCTACTACGCCTCCCCACCTCTCCTCCTCCTAACCACTCTCCCCAAACTCCTCCCCACCTCTCCTCCTCCTAACCACTCTCCCCAAACTCCTCCCTAACTCTCCTCCTCCTAACCACTCTCCCCAAACTCCTCCCCAACTCTCCTCTACACCTCTCCACTTCTTCCCCATTCTCCCCACTCTCTCCCACCCCCTCCTCCTATTAACCCTCTCCCCTTTGTTTCATTGTAGACACTTTGCCACTAATCTTCTTGATAATACAATGAGTACTTGTCTGCTCTCCTCCCCTGAAGTAAAGGAATAGAGTTTGTCTTCAAGAGTTGCATGTCGTTCGTTGCAATTGAATCTCACTCGTTGTTCAATGTTATGATTTTTGTTTACTTGATAGTGAATATGATTTTAATTTCCATATTGATGATGATGATGATGATGATGATGATGATGATGATGATGATGATGATAATAACCCTCAATACCCACACACACCCCCACAGAGCCGCAACACATCCACTTTTCTACTATTACCATTCTTCCCAATACCCACACACACCCTCCCACAACACAGTCCAGTACACAACATTCACACCCAATTGGAGGCGCTATGTGGATGTCCAAAGGCAACCTACACAGCTATAGCAACACACAGGGACGGATATGCAGATGTACAGCAATTGTAAAGTCAAGTTTGGTGCTGGGTGTATTGGCAGTGCAGCTTTGAAAGTGTGTGTGCATCGCTCATCATCCTCACTACACATACACAGCAACATTCTGGTGGTGTGAAAAACAACAATAACAATAATAACAACAATAACAACAACAAACGCACACACACACACACACACACACACACACACACACACACACACACACACACACACACCGGCTACATGTTGACGTTTTATTCAATTTTTTTTCAATTAAGTATTATTATTATTTAGATACTTATATTTTACACCAAAGCTTAACAGTCTAATTAATACATAAACGACTATGTATACAGATTCTAAAGTATGTATATTATATATGTATATCTAATTTTATTTGAACTAATATATGACAAATATTTTTTTCTCTAAATTTCATAAATGCAAATACTAATAACAGTCGCGTTTCTTGGGATGGCTTATCTATATGCAAATGTGTTTATTTATATGCATATACATTTATATAAATTTTCTCTTTAATTTGATCCGCCTCTTATTGTAATGTTATTTTTATGAGTTGGTGTTTATATAAGTATTATTCTGTTTCTTTTAAGTAACTCAATTTGCATTTTTCCCAAAGGTGATTAAAGGCTTTTGTGTATTATCCTGTTGTTGTTTTGTTGTTGTTGTTGATGTTGTTGTTATTATTGATGTTGTTGTTGTTGATGTT
>NW_024747861.1:437500-462500 GCF_018991925.1 Homarus americanus | reverse complement strand
CAGAGCGGCGTGGTTGGGGGTGACCTGACTGCTTCAGTTTTAATAATCGGACTCACTTCCCTCCCCTGGATGCCAAAGGGAAAGAAAAAGGTATGTTGTATGTAAGAAACTTTTTTTTTCTTTTTTTTGGGCCCATTTGAAGGAATAATGTTGACGATTTGATGTATGGGGGTTTGTTTAGGGACTGTAGATTTCCACAACATCATAACAAAGTCTCCTACAGCATCACAACATAACGTCATAGCACAACCTCAGCAACACCACCACAACACACCGTCACAATACATCACCACAACTCCCCATCACCCCAATTATAATACAGCTTCACCATAACACACCATCACAACGCACCATCATAATCTCCCCACAACACCAACAATTCCCCAGTGATGAAGAGAGAGAAGACAGACTGATGTTAAAAAAAAACCACACACACATTTATCCCCAAACACCAACGATGCTAAAGGTTTCTGACAATGTTAACTGAGGAACGATTGTCGTATAATACATGACCACCATTTGTTTGTGCCAGTTTATAAGGCGGCAACACGGCATTACTCAGGATAAATATGAAAGAAAGTCATTTGACGTAAAATACTGCCTGGGCGCTCTGTCACTGATAAGACCAACGCGGTAAATGTCCCCCCTTCCCTCCACAGACCACCACACCCCACACCCCCCCACAAACCACTCACACCCCCCACATCCACAAACCACCCACACTCCCCCCTAAAAACCACCCACACTTCCCCCCACATCCACAAACCACCCACACTTCCCCCACAAACCACCCACACTCCACACTCCCCCACCTTAAGAATGGCTCTACCAACTCAGAGTCTCAAGGTTCATGTTTGATTAAAATGACTGTGTGTGTTTTCCTCTGTTTACAAACATTCATTCATCATCATAAACAAACTCATTAGGTGTTATGATCGTATGATGTGTTTAAAACTTATCTTGATTAATCAGTTCAGTGCTCTAGAGATTATAGGATTTTATTAATACGATTTTATTCAGCTTAAACCTTCTGTACTGAGAGAATTAAAGCTGTTGGCTGTGTGTGTTTTATGTACCATTCAAACAGTGTAATCTTTTTAGGTGTGTGTGTGTGTGTGTGTGTGTGTGTGTGTGTGTGTGTCTGTGTGTGTGTGTGTGTGTAGCAAATTCAGTAGAGACGTATGTGTCACTGAAGGAGCTTGATGAACTAGATCGAAGAGTTATGAAACACACATTTAGGTGAATAGCGATTAATTCAGTATGTTTCGCTCACCACGTGTTTTAAGTATGTGGATCTTTATACCTGGATGTGGACAGTGGTGGCGGATCTGCTGTTACGATTATCCTGGGCTGGGTTAATGTGGATAGATGGATAGATAGGGGAGATATTAGGAGAGAGAGAGAGAGAGAGAGAGAGAGAGAGAGAGAGAGAGAGAGAGAGAGAGAGAGAGAACAGGTTAATAATTGATACCTGATGTTTATGATGTTTTATGATGCCTATTTATTATTAGTCTCTCTATTACTTCTATTATTCATTATTTTCATTATCATTTATACTTATTTTAATCACTATCGTCATTTCCTTCTTTCTACATAATCATATAAATCTTCTTAATCTCTTTCCGCATCATGAAATATGCAAATTACCATAATTTCCATTTTAATTTGTTTTTATAAGTCGAACACAAATCCCATTGAAGGATAAAATTCGAAACATTCACCTGGGATATGATATTAATAATTAGCCTCCACGTAAAGGTGAGACTCAGGTGTATTAAGGTGAGGTTCAGGTGTATTAAGGTGAGGTTCAGGTGTATTAAGTGAGACTCAGGTGTATTAAGGTGAGGTTCAGGTGTATTAAGGTGAGGTTCAGGTGTATTTAGGTGAGGTTCAGGTGTATTAAGGTGAGGTTCAGGTGTATTAAGGTGAGGTTCAGGTGTATTAAGGTAAGGCTCAGGTGTATTAAGGTGAGGTTCAGGTGTATTAAGGTGAGACTCAGGTGTATTAAGGTAAGGTTCAGGTGTATTAAGGTGAGGTTCAGGTGTATTAAGGTGAGGTTCAGGTGTATTCAGGTGAAGCTGTTCTATTCCTTTGTATTAGGCTTTATAACGAATAGTGAATAACTGTAAAACGAAAAAGAACGATAATGTATTCATGACACGAGCTCAGTCTTTTGTGTTGCGGTTGTGAGTGATAGTGAGTGAAAGTGAACTCCCGATAGTGAGAATGTTTGAGCATATTTTGATGATATTCCGCCTCAGTTGTCACAGTGGGGCGTGGGATAGCCGCCTCATGGCCCGCACGCTGGCATAACCCGCCTCCTGTGCTTCGAAGAGAAATTTCAAAATATACCATAAAAATTCCTTTCATCGACGTCGTGTGCATGGGAGGATTGTCAGCTGGGAGCGTATACAAGGTGTTTTGTGTGTGTGTGTGTGTGTGTGTGTGTGTGTGTGTTTTGTGTGTGTGTGTGTGTGTGTGTGTGTGTGTGTGTGTGTGTGTTTACGTGTAGGTATATGAACGTTACCTTCTTTCTCCTCCTCCCTTTCTCCTCTTTTCCCTCACTTTCACCCCCCCTTCTCTCCCCTCTTCTCTCACCATACCTTCCCCTTATCTCCCTCCCCTCCTACCCTACATATGCTCTTTCCATTCATTACCCCTTTTATTTTTCTCTCCCCTATCCTCTCTCCCTCCCTCTCCTCCCCACTCCATGGTAACGCCCCTCTCGAAATCATTTAACGCACTACCGGATATTTTGACCACAAGAAATGAAGAGAGAGAGAGAGAGAGAGAGAGAGAGAGAGAGAGAGAGAGAGAGAGAGAGTTTTCCTCCGTGGATCAAACACTTCTTTCCACTTTACCGGTAATTAAGAACAGGTAAACAAACTGGGTGTTCTGACCACGAAGGGTGGATGTGACGGTGGGTGTAAGGGTGGGTATAAAGGTGGGTATAAAGGTGGATGTGACGGTGGGTGTAAGGGAGAGAGTGTTTTAGTATGAGACACAAGATTAGATTAGGTCTGTGGAAAGTGAGTAATAAATATATGATAAAGATTGAATAAAGAGAAGGAGGATTAGAAAGTAGAATGTAAGCTAATAGAATAAGAGGATAATTAGGTATATGGATGTTTAGGAATAAGAAAGAATAGGAATAGGAAAAGTAGAAAGAAAGAAAGAAAGAAAGAAAGAAAGAAAGAGGACTTGAAGTAAAGGTGAAGAATAGAAAGGTTAATGAGGATTAAGAAGAACTGGAAATCAGTGAAATTGAAAGAGAGAGAGAGAGAGAGAGAGAGAGAGAGAGAGAGAGGGTTGGAGGAAAATTGTTGTATGAGATTGTGCCTCTCCCAATTTTCTCCTTGAGCCTATTTACGATTTCATAAACGCTGATGGTACGACCCCCCACCCCCCTCCCCTCCCCCCCTAAAAAAGTGGATTACGATCGGGCCCCAATATTGACAGTGGCGGTCTAGTGGTGTGGATCGCTCGACACAGTAACTCGAGTGGGAAGTTTTAATGTGTGGTTCCATGGTTCGAATTGACATCGCTAGAGATGGTATAGTGGTATTGGTGTTATGACTGGTTTGTATTGGGCCCAGTGGTGTTATAGTGGTACTTCAAGAATGATTATAGTGGTACTTTATCTAGTGTATGGGTATGAGCTATACTGGGAATATCTGGCTATACCGGGAATATCTGGCTATACCGGGAATATCTGGCTATACTGGGAATACCGGTATCTAATCTGAAGCATCAAGTACTAATATTACATTCACTGAGAGTTAAACTTTACATCCATTGCTTACAAAAACTGAAAGCAGGATCATGAATGCCGAATGAAAGAATGAATGAAAAGGTATTCATGACGAGTATTCATTTACCTATTGAAAAGTGTTGACCACCTTAGCAGTTGCGTAACGTCTAGTACCCTTAATATTGATAGGCAGTTTACTCAAAAAATTCTGACAGCATTTTACTTTATTTTTTATACTTTAACATCTGTCGGCATTTGTAGTTGAATTCTTGGTATTTAAATGCTCAGAAAATTGTCTAATGTTAGGCATACAACGTGATTGGTCGATCGAATACAACCTGATTGGTCGATCGAATACAACCTGAGTGGTCGGTCGATTTTTAGGTATTGATGTCGATGTCGAATTCTGATGATGTTTATTGGAAAGGAATTTAGGGTCTTATTTTCTAATATTTTGGGGGCATAGATGGTTTCTCTCTCTGTCTGTCTGTCTGTCTGTCTATCCGTCCGTCCGTCCGTCTGTCTGTCTGTCTGTCTATCCATCTGTCTGACTGTCTGTCTGTCTGTCTGTCTGTCTATCCGTCCGTCCGTCCGTCCGTCTGTCTGTCTGTCTGTCTATCCATCTGTCTGACTGTCTGTCTGTCTGTCTGTCTATCTGTTTATCTGTCTGTCTGTCTGTCTCTTACAATTCCCAGAAAAAAATTCGTATCCATTTTAATTATTCCGTCATTTCTGTGGGACGAAAGCTGTACTAGGATTTTATTTTTTTTTAATTTCAATTTAAATATTTATGACTTGAATGAGATATAAGAATGTCCCTCCCAGACCAAAGTATGAGTTTCCCGCCAATTTTAGTCCAAAAGTATAACTAATTATCTCTCAAACTAAAAGTATGATCGGGTGTGTAATGTAGTGTAGTGGGGTGTGTAGTGTGTTGGTGTGGGGTGGGGTATAGTGTGTAGTGTGTGGGGAGGGGTGTAGTGTGTTGGTGTGGGGAGAGATGTAGTGTGTAGTGTGTGGGGAGGGGTGTGGTGTGTTGGTGTGGGGAGAGGTGTAGTGTGGTGTGTGGGGAGGGGTGTAGTGTGTTGGTGTGGGAGGGGTGTAGGTGTGTGGGGAGGGGTGTAATGTGTGTGTGTCGGGTGTGGTGTGTGTTGGTGTTGGGAGGGTGTGGTGTGTGGTGTGGGGAGGTGTAGTGTGTAGTGTGGGGAGGGTGTAGTGTGTTGGTGTGGGGAGGGTGTGGTGTGTGGGGAGGGGTGTAGTGTGTTGGTGTGGGGAGAGGTGTAGTGTGTTGGTGTGGGGTGGGGGTGTAGTGTGTGTGTGTCGGGTGTGTGTGTTGGTGTGGGGAGGGGTGTAGTGTGTAGTGTGTGGGGAGGGGTGTAGTGTGTGGTGCGTGGGGAGGTGTGGTGTGTAGTGTGTGGGGAGGGGTGTAGTGTGTTGGTGTGGGGAGGGGTGTAGTGTGTGTGTGTGTGTGTTGAGCATAATCATGTGCTCTTGACCTAATGTGGCGTTATATAGGGTCACAATGATAACATAAAGGTGATCTACATAACAAGCAGCAGCAGAGAGTGAAAGAGAGAGGTTACGATGCCTTACACTACAGTTTGGCGATGTTTCATAAAATGTAGAAATAAAATGCGTATTGTAGTAATAAAATGCGTATTGTCGTAATAAAATGCGTATTGTCGTAATAAAATGCGTATTGTATAACTTGCGGATGTATTGTGATGAAATGTTTTGTAGCTCAAGTGAATAATATATTTTCTCATGTCAGTAAGTTAAAATATCGATGATTTTTCTTTTTCTGGATTATGTAAACGTTTAGGGATTTATATGTAATAATGTCAATAAACGAAAATTAATTATATTATATATTTTGTGTATTTAGGTATTATAACGCAATTAACTTTACTGATTACCGTAATGAGATTATCCATAAAAAAACTAAAAAATTATTACATAAAATGATGCCGTTGACATTTTTGGTGATGAAGGGAGCGGTGTGGGAGCCAGTACGTATTACCCCATAAACAAAGTTCCTATGAAGATGGCGGGAATGAATTGATGTCTTTGCATACATAGTGTATTTTGAGCCCTAGGTAAGTTTTTCCCCGGTCTTAATATATTCAGCAACATGCTACACCAACGACCCGAGATAATGTAAACAGGGGCATGAGGGGCTCTAAGGCATTGTTATGACTCCGGTGCCTAACAGCTATGGAAGCTTAACGTTGATTGGATGCAGCTTAAGGCGCCGATAGCCAATGAAAACCGTCTGGAGTGATCGAAGTTCACGGTGCGGCCGCCAGAGCGAGCGCGTTCCAATTAACTCACGTCCGTTTATGGAGAACCGAGGCTAAACACCGCACCGTTATTGATATCCCTACAAGCTTGTACAAAAGGCTCTCTAGTGAACTTTGTTTTGCTTTCATGGCGACCAGGAAATTGGACAGCAAAATTATTCAAAATTCATTACCAAGTGGAGGATGGAAGTGCCGATGAAACATTAGGGGCTGACAGTGGTAGTTGTTTGACCCCACACGGAGAGGTGGTGATGATGATGACAGGTGGAGAAGGTGACCTAGACTAATAATAGACAGGTGAGAAAGTTAACCTAGGCTACAGAGAGACAGGTGAGGAAGACAGGTGACCTGGACTAATAATAGACAGGTGAGAAAGTTAACCTAGGCTACAGAGAGACAGGTGAGGAAGACAGGTGACCTAGACTAATAATAGACAGGTGAGAAAGTTAACCTAGGCTACAGATAGACAGGTGAGGAAGACAGGCGACCTAGACTAATGATAGACAGATGAGGAAGACAGATGACCGAGACTAATGATAGACAGGTGAGAAAGTTGACCTAGGCTATAGATAGACAGGTGAGGGAGGTTACAGAGGAAACTACTTTGTGTGTGTCCGAACTATCCCTCCAGGTGTGTCCAGAGTGATGACAGGTAGTATTATTATTTCAGGGCTGAGCTTAACCCCGTTGATATGGTTCTTTGGAGTTGGTTGTTATTCTGGTTGTCGGGGCGATGTGAGGGTGGGAGAGGGAGGAGGAAGAGGTGGAAAGGGAGGAGGGAGACTGTGGAAGGGAAGGAAGAAGATGAGGAAAGGGAGAAGGTAATGGTGGAAGGGAAGGAAGAAGATGAGGACAGAAAAGAGTGAACTGTGGAAGGGAAAGAAGAAGATGAGGAAAGGGAGAAGGTAATGGTGGAAGGGGTATTCCGTGGTGAGTGGGTGAGAGAGGAAGAAAGGGCGAGAGAACTGTGGAAAGGGTATTCTAGGCTGTGTGGGTGGAGGGGGGGGATAGGTGGAACAGGAGCAGGAGGAGGAGGAGGGGAGGAAGAAGGAAGAGATACAGGAAGGCCTTTTGAAGATTTGTATGGAAGGAAGGGAAGCGTGGTGAGGATTATCTATTCTATACTGTGTGTGTATGTAAGTGGAGGGGGGGTGAGGGGGAGGAAGACTTGAGATAAGGTGTACGCATACAAGGATGAGGGTGATAGTGTACTGGAGGCAGAATACAAAGAGGGTGAAAAGTGGGGAGGCTGGTTACTAGTGTGAACAGGTAGGTAGGAGTAGCGAGGGTGTTTGTATAGAGGGAGATAGATAGTTAATCTTCGTGTGTGTGTGTGTGTGTGTGTGTGTGTGTGTGTGTGTGTGTTTAATAAGAAACGTGGTAAATAAATAGATAAATACTAAAAAAAATGATAAATAAGCAATATATTTCAACAAATTATCACCGATAGTAAATAGTTAGTTAATCTATAAGGCTAAAAATCACCTAATAACGTGTTAAATGTTTCTTATCTACACCATAATAAAAAAAAAGTTAAAATGATATATACGACTTTTACAACATCAAAAGTAACTAATAAAGATTTTAATTACCCCGATAACCCAATCACTGAACCAAATCCCTCACCTGTAAAAAAAAAAATTCATTTGACATTTACTAAACAAGGAATAACATCATCGTAGAGTCCAATCATAAACATCATGAAAAAATACATTGGTACTAATTCAAAAGGTGTGAGAAAAAATAATTAAGTTTTATTCACTGTGTAATTGTACAAACAGGTAACAATTATACAGCACACAAAGGCACTATTGTATTGAACGGGTCCCAGAAGTGTGTGTGTGTGTGTGTGTGTGTGTGTGTGAGTGTTTCTCTCTTGTTTCATGTTCGATAAATAAAAACAATTACTATGTCGTCAGAGGAAAATATTATATTGGTGGCCGCTTATGAGCTCAAACTTCCACTGTGGCGGCCGCGTGATAAATCAAAACAAATGTAATTTACTACGCAAACAGAAGGCCAGCGGCGGTGGTAGTGGTGGTGGTGGTGGGTACTAAATGAGAGGGGAACTGGTAGAAGGGGGAAAAGGTGTGAGAACTGAGGGGAGAGGAGGAGGGTGTGAGATCTGAGGGGAGAAGAGGAGGGTGTGAGATCTGAGGGGAGAGGAGGAGGGTGTGAGATCTGAGGGGAGAGGAGGAGGGTGTGAGATCTGAGGGGAGAGGAGGAGGGTGTGAGATCTGAGGGGAGAAGAGGAGGGTGTGAGATCTGAGGGGAGAGGAGGAGGGTGTGAGAGTCGAGGGAAGAAGGAGGGGAGGGGAAGAAGTGTGTGTGAAAAGCCGAGGGGAGAGAGTCATTAAAATAGGATCAGGGAGTGAAGGAGAAGACGCCATATTTCACTCCCTCGAGAAACTCTTATTTTCATTTTTTTTCTTTTTTTTCTTTTTTTTCATTCTTTCTTATCTAATAATTGTATTGTATTTTTAGTTTGTCTTGTGAGGTGAAGTTTATGTGATCTCTCTCTCTCTCTCTCTCTCTCTCTCTCTCTCTCTCTCTCTCTCTCTCTCGGGATGCATGAATAAGGTTGCATTTTTCACCACCAACAGCAGCACCTTCTCAACTCTCTTGGGGTCAATATTTGCATATATTTTTTATCAATATTCATCCGTCGAGATGGTATTTTTCCCTTAGCTTTCAGGGTTCATTTTGACCAGGGAGAGGGAGGGGGGGAGGGATATTTTAAGGGTAAAGAGGAAGAAGAAGAAGCGAGGAAAGGGAGAGGGCGTAAAGGGGGAAGGGGGAATGGGATAAGGGGGAGGGGGAAAAGATATATTTTGTTTCAACGGTGGACGGACGGCCGATCAGTTCCCCCTTCCCCCCCTCCCTTCCCCTTCCCCCCCCCATCCAGCTCTGAATAGCTCACAGGTCTCTGACACTCAAGGCGACATAGGCAGTATATACAGCCATGGAGACAAGACCCTGGGGTGATTGACAGCCACAAGCGGCAGCACTTGAAGCAGCGGTGATGATACGGTGAAGAGCAGGACAGCGATAACAGCGGAAGCGAAGAGGCGGCGTGTGCAGCATCAATGGCTCAACAGCAGCGACTGAGAGAGACGGAATCTTAAAGAACGATGATGATGAAGACAAGAGTAAATCCAACAGCTGAAAGAACCAGAACAGCGAACAGCAACAGTCATACAAAGTAGCAACACCAGCAGGCGAGCAGTGGTGATGGAGAAACTGAGGGAGAGAGGGAGGGAGTGTTGGAGGGGAGGAGGGAAAAGGAGTGATGGTGGAGGAAGGAAGGGAGTTATAGGTGTGGTCGTGGTGATGGAGGGAAGAAGGGAGGGAAGGAAGGATAAGAAAGGATGGTGATAATGAAGTGAAGGAAGAAGGGATAGAAGGAGTGATGGTGGAGGGAGGGAGTGAGGGACGAGTAGAAGTGGTGGTGCTGAAGGAAGGAAGAGAGGGAGTGGTAGGAGGGGTGGTAGTGTCGGAGGCGGCTAGCGAAGGTGGTAACAGCTGGCGTGATGATGGATGAGGGTGTGTGTGTGTGTGTGTGTGTGTGTGTGTGTGTGTGTGTGTGTGTGTGTGTGTGTGTGTGTGTGTGTGTGTGTGTGTGTGTGTGTGTGTGTGTGTGTGTGTGTGTGTGTGTGTGTGTGTGGAGGCTTGTGCAGACAGGCACTCCTCTCCACCACCACTCCACCACTCCACCACCACTCCAACCCCTCTTACCATATACCTAATACACCACGAGATACAAAATGGTACAGCTTAATTCCATAGGTTATAAACTGTTCATTTTGGTACACTATTCTCTAAGCATTTTAAGTAAACAAACTGTTACTGCCGATAAGGTCATCCAGGTAAGCTTAAAGGGTATTCAAGGCTCTCGGTAACCGTGTAGTGCTGGATTAAAGGTGATGACGTGGTAATCTTGCGGACTTATATAGTATTAGTCACCTCACGCCTTACACCTCAGGCTGTCTTCTCCTGGTGGTGTTAAATCCAACCAAACTTTCCCACACAACTTAGCACACACAACATTGTAAGACTTTTCTGGTCACTTACAAGGCTATTAGGATCTTTGCTTGTTGGCTAACCTAACCTAACCAAGGCTATTAGGATCTTTGCTTGTTGGCTAACCTAACCTAACCAAGGCTATTAGGATCTTTGCTTGTTGGCTAACCTAACCTAACCAAGACCATTAGGATCTTTGCTTGTTGGCTAACCTAACCTAACCAAGACTATTAGGATCTTTGCTTGTTGGCTAACCTAACCTAACCAAGACCATTAGGATCTTTGCTTGTTGGCTAACCTAACCTAACCAAGACCATTAGGATCTTTGCTTGTTGGCTAACCTAACCTAACCAAGACCATTAGGATCTTTGCTTGTTGGCTAACCTAACCTAACCAAGACCATTAGGATCTTTGCTTGTTGGCTAACCTAACCTAACCAAGACCTTGCATGACTATAACCTAACAAGACTATTAGGATCTTTTGGCCAAGATCTTTATTAGAGATTAGGATCTTTGCTTGTTGGCTAACCTAACCTAACCTAACCTAACCAAGACCATTAGGATCTTTGCTTGTTGGCTAACCTAACCTAACCAAGACCATTAGGATCTTTGCTTGTTGGCTAACCTAACCTAACCAAGACTATTAGGATCTTTGATTATTGGCTAACCTAACCAAACCAAACCTAACCTAACTCTTGCAGGGAATTATTTTTTCTTAGTGTTAAGGGTTTAGAAACTAGGGCAGGAGATAGTCGAGCTACTGAGGGGAAAATACATTTATTTTTATCTGTAAGTTTAAGGGAAATTGAACCAAGGAAAAGAGTAATGGAACACATAAACTTTTTTCCTTATTTTGTGTTTTAAATTGTAAAGAAATCAAATATTTTACAAGTTATGTGATTGAGTGAGACATTTTACGTCAGCTATGCGTCACACTATCGACAATAACACCTGGCACCGTCACAACACCTCATACCGTCACACAACACCAAGTACCGTCACATAACACCTGGTACCGTCACTTTAACACCTGGTACCGTCACATAACACCTGGTACCGTCACATTAACACCTGGTACCGTCACATTAACACCTGGTACCGTCACATTAACACCTGGTACCGTCACATAACACCTGGTACCGTCACATTAACACCTGGTACCGTCACATTAACACCTGGTACCGTCACAAAACACCAGTACCGTCACTTTAACACCTGGTACCGTCACATAACACCTGGTACCGTCACATAACACCTGGTACCGTCACATTAACACCTGGTACCGTCACATTAACACCTGGTACCGTCACATTAACACCTGGTACCATCACATAACACCTGGTACCGTCACAAAACACCAGTAGCCGCCTCTCGTAACACCAACGGTATCAGCACCAACAAAGGACTGTGGCGTGAGGGAAGTTGCACCAAACTTACACCGTCATAATTAACCTGGTTATGTAAATTGATACTTAATAAGACCTGTAGTGTGAAGGCAACAGGAAGAACTGAAGATATAATGAACCACCTGAATTCTTACGACTGTGTGAGAGATATAAACAATTAAATTACTTACTGTTATTAAATTGATTCTTATTTTGAAGTAAACTGTGAATAGGTTTTATATTTGTTGAATTATAAAGAGAGATTATGAGATATGCTAACCTAACCTAACCTAACCTAACCTAACCTGATCTAGGAATAGTTTGGTTACTTTAAATAGCGTGCAATAACTTCCATTAAATTCTAACACTAAAAACGAAAAGTAAAATAAAGGTTCACCTAATTTAGCCGGAGTCAGTCGGGTTCTGAGGCTCACACGGACGATAATCGCTAAAACGCCGGAAACACGTATATATAAGGAATTCTAGCCGGTAAACATCGTATTTACCGAGCGCATTTATGTTACGTGGCCGTGTGTGTGTGTGTGTGTGTGTGTGTGTGTGTGTGTGTGTGTGTGTGTGTGTGCAGGAAAGAGTCTCTGATTATTATTCACCTCGTGTCTCTCCGCCTCTCTATTTCCTGTTTGTCCTTCCCTTTTTCTCCTTAATTGTCAGTTTTATCTCTCTCCCCACCCCTCTCCTCTCCTCCCCCCTCCCCTCCCTCCCCCTACCCTCCCCTTTTCTCCCCTCCCACAACAGTCTATGTGGATACAATGTCAAATTTCCACAGACTATCACATCTCATAATGTTTCTTCATACGTGGGTTCACTTTCTTACTATTTAATACAGTTACTTGAAGTATATAATAACCGTAAGTATTTTTTGAAGTTGACTTTTTCACCATTAAGGAGGGAGACTTTAGTTACAGACACTTGATGTTAATATTAGTAAAAAACAATATTATTCTTAGTCGACGTTTTCACCATTTAATTAGACGCTCGACATAACCATTAGGTAAACAAACATTCCTCTAAGTCGACCTTTTCACCTTTTAATTAGTATGGCACTTGACATAAACACACAAACAATGCCCTAAGTCGACGTTCTCACCCTCTAATAAGTAAAGTCACTTGACATAAACACACAAACAATGCCCTAAGTCGACGTTCTCACCATCTAATAAGTAAAGTCACTTGACATAAACACACAAACAATGCCCTAAGTCGACGTTCTCACCCTCTAATAAGTAAAGTCACTTGACATAAACACACAAACAATGCCCTAAGTCGACGTTCTCACCCTCTAATAAGTAAAGTCACTTGACATAAACACACAAACAATGCCCTAAGTCGACGTTCTCACCATCTAATAAGTAAAGTCGCTTAAACACACAAACAATGACATTCTCACCATCTAATAAGTAAAGTCACACAAACAATGCCAATGCCCTAAGTCGACGTTCTCACCCTCTAATAAGTAAAGTCACTTGACATAAACACACAAACAATGCCCTAAGTCGACGTTCTCACCATCTAATAAGTAAAGTCACTTGACATAAACACACAAACAATGCCCTAAGTCGACGTTCTCACCCTCTAATAAGTAAAGTCACTTGACATAAACACACAAACAATGCCCTAAGTCGACGTTCTCACCCTCTAATAAGTAAAGTCACTTGACATAAACACACAAACAATGCCCTAAGTCGACGTTCTCACCATCTAATAAGTAAAGTCGCTTGACATAAACACACAAACAATGCCCTAAGTCGACGTTCTCACCAATAAAAAAGTAGAGATTAAAAACAGTCACACACACACACACATGCAGACTTGACGTTAATATTAGCTACAGAAAGTTACGAGGTGAGGCCTTACACTCATCACATATTCATGACTAGAAGGCACTAAAAATGTTATTGCTTGTACGCGAGATCGTGCTCCAGCTTACAAGGTTAAGGATGGAGGGAGACGTGCATAGTTTTTTTTTTGCTTGTGTTTATTTTTTCCCCAAGTTCACTGCGATATTAAGTTCCTACCACGTTGAGATATTATATTTTTTACTCGTATATATCTTCCTCTTTTTTTACTGGTTTATTTTCCTCTTTTTTCACTCGTAGATATTTTCTTTTACTCGTAGAATTTACTATTTTACTCGTACATTTTCCTATTTTTAACTCGTAGATATTAACTCTTTTTTTACTCGTTTATTTTCCTCTTTCCTCATAGATATTTCCTCTTTTCTACAAGGTGAGGCATATTACGTTCTTTATATAGCTCATACGTGTATTTTTTTTAACACTTCGCTTTATACAATTTAAGTAGAAAGAGAAAGATAATAGTTTACATTTTATACAGAAGAAAAATCATAATTCATTTCTTTTTATAACACATTAATGTATAGTAAATTATATCAGAGTATATTAATAAGTTCTAACTAAATACTTAATGATGTGAGAATTTCTTGTCCAGGTAATTATGTAACACTCATTAAGTATACAGGTGAGGGAGGCAAAAGGCTTTAATACTCGCTTTATGGTATAAGAATCTACTGTAGTTTTACCATGGTGGGTGTAGTGAGAGCCAACCTTCATTACCTAGGGATTAAATTTCTTAAACTCTATACTTAAAACTACCCGACCTCAATAACATTACCTTAATTAACCCAGCATACGGCACAGCTTCTACCTTAATGTAGTGGGAGTGAAATATTTTACATTATTACTTTATACAACATTCATATTTATATCAAGGTTTTTTTTCTATGTTAATGAGTTTCCTATAGCGCTTAAGTCATGCTCAGTATTGTAAAGCTAACAACATTTGTGAAATATATAGTACATAAGTCATATATATATATCTTTTTTTCATAATTAAATCTTCAAGATATCATATTTTGGATATCTTATATAACAATTATCACACACGACTAAGAGCACGTTAAAAATATACCATCCAAAAGATATCACGTTATAGAGACTTGACATTAGAACGAAATAATATAAAAAAATCATAAGGATATCATAGTTTAGGATAGCTCTTACCATTAGTACACTCACATAAGAACGAATTAAAACGATACACTAGCCAAGAAATTGTGTTTGGGGATTATTTCTGGCCATTCCCTCCACGTTGGCCGCCACTGTGCTTATCTATCCGCCAGGCAAAGTATATACGAGGATGTTTACCCTGGTGCGACAGCAGGGGGGGGAAAGTGGTGGTGGGAGAGGAGGAGAGAGGAGGGGGAGGGAGTGAGGGCGTCAGTGAGATGGGAGAGATTTTGGGGTGGCGGGTGTTGGGACAAGGGAGAAAGACAGGAGTGAGAGCTGAGGGGGAGAGGGTAGAGTAGAGAGAGAGGAGAGAGGAACGGGCGTAATGGACGTAGGAATAAAAGGTAATGGATGTTATGGAGAGTTCGATAAAAAGGTTGTGTGCATTGGTTCTCGGCAAGACCCAGGCTGTAAGGGGTAAAGAACAGGGGAAAGGGGGGGGATAGGTTAGGTTAGGGGGAGGGGAAGGGAAGGGGTAGATGGTAGGGGGTTATGAGGAGGAAGGGAAGAGGGTTATGAGGAGTGGAAGACGTGGGATTATGAGGGGGTGAAAAGAAGAAGAAGAAGAAGGAGAAGAAGAAGAAGCCAGTGAACTATAGATAAATAACCCACAATAATTACTAAACTTACGAAGAAAAAATAAGATAAACAAATAAAGAGGAATAAGAAAGGAAGAGAGTAAAGTGCAATGGAATAGACAACAAAAAACTAATAAAAATAAACAGTGAGAAAGCGATAGACGCCATAAAGAAAAGACAAAAAATATGAAAAAAAAATGAAAGAATTGAACGAAAGGGGAAGAGAAGAGAGTGCAATAAAGGAATAAGAACTGGGAAATATACTCATAAACTAAGGCTAAGACTCATAAGTGGTAAGAGATGTGGTGAGAGTAAATGAAGTAAAAGAAAACAGTGGTGGGAGTGAATGAAGTGAAAGAAAACAGTGGTGAGAGTGAATGAAGTGAAAGAAAACAGTGGTGAGAGTGAATGAAGTGAAAGAAAAAGTGGTGAGAGTGTATGAAGTGAAAGAAAACAGTGGTGAGAGTGAATGAAGTAAAAGAAAACAGTGGTGAGAGTGAATGAAGTGAAACAAAACAGTGGTGAGAGTGGATGAAGTGAAAGAAAACAGTGGTGAGAGTGAATGAAGTGAAAGAAAAAGTGGTGAGAGTGAAAGAAGTGAAAGAAAAAAGTGGTGAGAGTGAATGAAGTGAAAGAAAAAAGTGGTGAGAGTGAATGAAGTGAAAGAAAAAAGTGGTGAGAGTGGATGAAGTGAAAGAAAACAGTGGTGAGAGTGAATGAAGTGAAAGAAAAAGTGGTGAGAGTGAAAGAAGTGAAAGAAAAAAGTGGTGAGAGTGAATGAAGTGAAAGAAAACAGTGGTGAGAGTGAATGAAGTGAAATAAAGTGGTGAGAGTGAATGAAGTGAAAGAAAAAGTGGTGAGAGTGAATGAAGTGAAAGAAAAAAGTGGTGAGAGTGAATGAAGTGAAAGAAAAAAGTGGTGAGAGTGAATGAAGTGAAAGAAAAAAGTGGTGAGAGTGAATGAAGTGAAAGAAAACAGTGGTGAGAGTGAATGAAGTGAAAGAAAACAGTGGTGAGAGTGAAAGAAGTGAAAGAAACAGAGTATATCATAATCAGGAGTTATTTAATCTAAAGTAATAATTAATGTGAATTATGAAATATAAAATGTGTGTGTGTGTGTGTGTGTGTGTGTGTGTGTCTATCGTTTATATAGCGTGGGGGGGATTTAGTGACCCCATCGTCCATCCATGGCACAAATTAACCCCAGGGGCGTAAATGGTACTGGTAGCATCGACCCGTTATATTTTTGTTGCTGAAAATTAACAAAATATAGTAAACAATAGAATGCTTGAATATACCATAAGCGAATTTAATGAGGCTCGTTACAAGGTGATTAAGATGCATGAAAAGGAACTTGATCGTTAATGCTGCTTTAAAATACAATAATAAGTCCCCAAGGATTATTCTGCTAGGGGACAGGTGAAGGGTGTAAAGTCACATTAATGTTGAGATACGAGAGAGGTATTTGTGAGTGCATATGTACCTGAGAATGATAAATTAGAAGGAGAAGGTGTAAGATTTGGGTAAGATCTGAGTAACTATAATGAAAACTGCAATATGAGAGATAGAATGGTTGTAATGGAAGACTTAAAAACCAGAGTAGGTAAGAGGGAAGTGGATAGATCTTAAGAATAAAGCCAGTAAGAGGAAAGAATGACAACGGGAAGAGACTGATAGAAAAGTGTGTGTGGAGTCGTGACATTGGTGAAGATAATGTATTGATAGGTTTGTTGGTAGACATAACAGAGGGCATATTACCTAATGAGTTATTTTTCTTTTATTTTGCAGGTAAGTGACAGTCAAGAGGTGTATACACTGAGGAATGTAAGGTAAGAACTCAAGTTTTTTGTCAGTGAAGATGTTATGGTGTTGTATACTGTATATAAACACTGAGCTATTAAGAAGAATCGATAATCCTGGTATATTTTTGTAGCTTCTACCTTTATAATAGAAAGCTAAATGATTTACTGTAGACAAAGAGGCAATTTTCTCTTGATGCGTTAACTGTATTACAAAAGTTTCAGTGATCAGTGTCAGTTGACGGTTTATGTGGCAACAGAGAGCTACAACAAGCTCTACGGTCGACTAATGTCGCCAGTCAATGTGAAATTGTCCCCATTGCTTTTACCTTCTCTGGTATATACAATTCTGATCAATATTTTTCCATTTGGACTTTTAAGAAATTAACTTCAATATGTGCACTAACATTCTCCCATCAATTGTTTGTATCTATTTATATTTTTCGTATTTTTGTCATGCACTATATCCCACTTATGAAAACTCGACGTTGTATTGATAAAAAGTGAATTTAAATAACTTACCAGTCATTCTAACTGAAGGTCTACTGGCATAACGTTATTTACTTTTACACAACACAATACTGATGTTGAAGTTATTGCTTAATATATATATATATATATATATGCATAGATAAAATATAGATAATATAGATAAAAATACAATACGTGATGATTTTTGAGTGAGGTGTACAATGATGTTAATTGCAAAATGAAATCATGCATGTGACTAACGTACTAGACAGAGGCCATCAATTGTCCTCCTTTGATGCTTCTGTTTTTAGTCTGGATATTTACGTCAAAATTTAACCTCTGTGCTCCTGACAACTCTGACTCCCGCTGACATCAAAGAACCACACGATTCAATCAGTCTTTTTTGTTAGGTGTAGTCAGTCTACTTTCCACCTTTCCCTCACCTGATTGTAGATTATTTCCCCGTTTGATAGACTGACTCAATTTCAAGAACGCCTTAATGAAACCAAAGACAATCACGGTCAGTCTTGTTACCTACCGGGTATTGTAGCTTTTGTTTGAGTGAGCAGTTCGGTATCTGTGGTCCTCGTGAAAAGAATAAACTACAAAGGTAAACGTATTCAATTGATGCTCCGGGTAATGTTTATCAGTGAACAGTGGTGGTTTAGCTTCGACACGCGGTCAGGTGAATAAACGTGATTTAAACGGATGTCAAATACTCCTCACTGACGAACCATTCTAAAAAAAAAAACAGAACAATTAGCCGAAAATGTTGAAAACTTGAGATTGTGTTACGTGAAGAAATCCTATCAAACGTTACTAACAATATCAGGGTTTTTTTTACACTTGTCTTGAAGAAGAGAGTTGGCGGCCTGATATCACTCTAATAATACATACTGTCTTATTATCTTTTAAATCATAATATTTTGGTTAATCAGTACGAGGAAGATTTACATTCACAAAACAAAGGTGACCAAGAAATGCGCTATAAGTATCCCTCACATGTCAACACAATGACGGCCCTTACTGATCAAACACACCTAATTACTCTCGTAAATTGTGAATATTAATACATGTATCACCTTACTATAATACATCTTAACAAATATTTAAATACTGCAATATATCTGTCATAGGGGTGTCGATGACGTATCCCCACAGTGCATGAGTAATTACATGATATAAATTACCTTTACAAAACTAATCAAGATGTGGAGAGGTGAGGGATTGTGGGGTGTTCACTTACCTCCCCCTCTAGCGCTACATAACTTAATTCCTATAAACATGCAGATAATTTTCCCCCTATTCAAAAGCGGTAAAATAACACAACGAAAACTATTTACATATTACACCCTGAAACTAGATACAAATTCACCTTTTCCAAAACAAATTCCTGTAAATATAGGATGAAAGGAATGTCATCATGTATGTGTATATTTATGTATAGTGTATGTTTATGTATATTGTATAACAGCAATGTGTGTACCTCATGCTCGGAGTAAAGTGTTCATTATAGAGTACAGTGAGCAGTGATGTTCTTTGTTACTTTGACTACAAATACATTAATTCTAAAGTCTAAACAGGTGAGAAATTTCAGATGTGCTTGTTGAGTGAGTGGTGTCGAGTGGTGTTAGGTTAGGTTAGGTGAGGTTAGGTTAGGTTTGAGAGAGAGAGAATGTCCTTTTAATCTACCATACAAAAACATCATCAAATCTATAACTTTATACAGTATTTTATCTTACTTTTACACATAATCACCCTCGTGTTCTCCTCCCCTATGTAACCTTCTCATGGGGATGTAGGTAGGGGAGGGCTGTAGCTACATGGGCGAGGAATGGAAGCAGAAGGTATAGAGGCAAACGTGGCGGTGCTGTGGGGAGATTCTTTGGGAAAGTGCTGCGGGGTGGTGCTGTGGGGAGGTGCTGTGGATTATTGCTGTGAGATTGTATTGTGGGGTGATGCTGTGGGGTATTGCTGTGGGGAAGTGGTGTGGGGTAGTGCTGTGGGTGAGGTGTTGTGTGGATGGTGCTGTGAGGAAGGTGCTGTTAAGCGGGGAGAGGCCACAAGATGTAAGAAACGATGCTCCCTCCTCCAGAATGAGAGAGCCAAGTGTTGCTATTCGGAATGGCAAATGGCTTCCTCCACTCCCAGTGCGAATGCTACGTTTGAGGTGAGTACATCCACTCTGAATGCAGGCCCTTGAGCGAGGTAAATGCTGCTTCCCGGGATACGAAAGGAGTACCTCTGCTGTAAGTGCTACTGCTCTGTGTGTAAATGAGTGCTTACACTTTGGGCTTGACTGCTGCGTCTGTAAATGCGGCCACTTCAGTATAAAATAATATCTCTTTTGTTAATGCGACTATACTTCACTATACATAAGTTCCTTCGCTATGAATAAGATGCAGAGTATGTAAAGGATTTGTCTCAATGAATCAACTCTAAATTTAGTTCTTTAATCAAAATGTAACTGCATTTAGGCTGAGAAATGTTAGGAAAAGTTAATTATAATTCAAAGTGTTGTGAGAAACGGTCAGTAGAGGGTAGAGATGAGGTGCACCAGCCAGCATCACACACACGCACACACAGTAGAGAGATACAACATGTGAAGCTCCTCTCGTGGTTAACTGCCTCAATGGTAATTAAACTTGCCACTTAAACACGACAAAAGAATGAGTCGAGAATCCTTGAAATAATTGGAAACGGAGTGGATTTGATACAGCTCTCTGCAAAACATAATTAAAGCAATTATCGACGATGAGGTAACTGAGGAAGAGGTTGAGTCTCTACCTACCCCAGAGCAGCAGGGGTTGGGGGTAACACAGTGGATAGGGGTTAAGACCAGGGTAAAGTTAACGTCTCAGTTTATACTAATGGTGTTAGAACAAGGACTGGTCTGTTGTGTCGTCAGCGGTGGACAGTGTATAAGTGTTGACAAAATTCCCTCAACACTCGGGAATATTTGGCATTAACTTGTGGGTCAGGTATGTGGATGAATGAACCAATCAATCAATCAACCAATCAATCAATCAATCAATCAATCAATCAATCAATCAATAAATAAGCACTGGTTGTCATTTTCCACTAAGATCAGAACAACCTGAACTAAATACACTTTAGTAGAAATAATAATTCAAGTTAAGAAATATTGATATCCCAGTCCCCCCTCACCTACATGACAGTCACGTACATGCCAGATATTGCCAAGGGTGTCCAGGGAAATTTGTTCTCAACTGTTCACGTGGAAAGTATTGAACGTTCTTGAACATGGTCTCTGACAACACTGACACAAAGAACCCTCATGGAAATAATCACTTGATGGCTTTGTTCGGTTGTCATCTGTCAAATTGACTTACTTTTAACCACTGTTTGTATACCTGCACTGTCTAGGTACATTGATAATATTAATGCAGGATGAATCTATCTATCTATCTATCTATCTTTCTATCTATCTATCTATCTATCTATCTATCTATCTATCTATCTATCTATCTATCTATCTATTTATTTATCTATCTCTCTAGTGACGTATTGCAAGCGTATGTCACATTAGCGCTAAACACAAGTCAACAAGAAACAAAAACAACAGGAAAATGAGGAGAGCGAAGAGTCATAAAGAGACAGAGGTTAATAAGGAAGTAATTCGTTGGTCATAAAGACATAATACACAGTAATGGACACGGGTATTTCCAGGTCATACTAATGTAATATACAGGTCGTTATACAAGTCCCTGTGTGACCTGTAATAGTTCTTCCTTGTTATGTGTACTGTGTTATTATTTTTTGTTGTTCTTATATATATTAGGAAATGGTATCCACTTTCATTATATACTGTAAGGATGATAATATATATATATGTAGGTGCGTAGGGATTGGTATAACACCTTGTAGTAATAACCTAACCTAACCTAACCTAACCTAACCTAACCTAACGTGGCATCATCTTACTGGCACTGTATATTACCTGACATCATCTTACTGGCACTGTATATTACCTTACATCATCTTACTGGCACTGTATATTACCTGACATCATCTTACTGGCACTGTATATTACCTGACACAGATCTCAGCTCAAACACACCTGAACATTCGTCTCTTATGTCTTACACCTGTATAATTGGCTCCCTGTTTTTCTTCTCCACCTTGAGTCTCGTTATTCACCTGTTAATGCCTTTTGCATCCTTTATTAATGGAGACTAACCAAGATTTATTTCAGGTGAGTTAGGAGGCGCTAGATCATTTGAGATTCCACCTTAGCGTCTCATATCTCTCTCTCTCTCTCTCTCTCTCTCTCTCTCTCTCTCTCTCTCTCTCTCTCTCTCTCTCTCTCTCTCTCTCTCTCTCTCTCTCTCTCTCTCTCTCTCTCCACGGTGTTATGTCTGATGGGTGTTTATGTGTGTTTGTTTACATGTAGAAAAGGGAGGTGGTAGCAGTGAGAAATTCAGTGAGGAAAGTGAGAAATGTTTGGTGATGGGTTGGGTTAGGTTAGGTTAGCATTAAGGTGCTTATTCCTCAGGTAAAATAAGCCAGGTAGGTGTGTAGGGAGAGGAGGAGGAGGACAAATCTAACAGGTAATCTAAAAATACTTAATATAATCCCAGCAGAGAGAGAGAGAGAGACACAAAACCTACAAAGAACTATGAGTGTTGTTAGAGATGACACCCAGAGGTACTTGTGCGTGACGAGAGACAGAGAGATACACCACTCCCACCCTCCCTTCCCCCACCCCCTCCTCTCTCTCCTCAAATAAACCCCTCCCTCCTACCCACCCTCCACCTCCTCATCTAGCTAGCGGACCCAACACACACACACACACACACACACACACACACACACACACTGCATGATCTCTCCACCAATACCCGTTCCTGTTTGTGCCCAGCTCAGTAACGTCAACATAGCAGGGGTTGGGTGGGATAGTGAGGAGGGTGGGGGGTGGGATGGGGATGGTGGGGAGAGGGTGGGGGGTTGTCTCTTGAACCTTGACAGACCTGGTTGTGTGTCTGCTTTCTATCTTGTTTACTGTTGTTTATTTGCTTTTGTTTATTGTTGTTTAGTGCTCTTGTTTACTCTTATTTATTACACTTACCTGTTTCCTTTATTACGGTTGTGTGTCTATTATTATTATTATTATTATTATTATTATTAGTAGTAGTAGTAGTAGTAGTAGTAGTAGTAGTATTATTATTATTCTACGTTACTCACCTTCCTTATAGCACCTCTTCCTCCTCTTATCCATACACATACCTGCAAAGAAACAGTAAATTAGATATCATATGACCAGCTAGAAAGACTTTACCTGTATACAGAAATTATATCTTTTACAGGTGTGTGAGGAAGATTGGGTAGTATTTGAGAGGCGTGTATAACAGTGACATTACTTTACCAGGTGTGTAGATAAGAGGGATATTAAAGGTTGTTTGGTCGTTTTAAATAAGGTGATAAAGGTTTAATAGATGTTTTGTTATCGCAGGTGAAATAATGATGTATTGTTAATGGTGGGAGGTCATTTAACACACACACACACACACACACACACACACACACACACACACACACACACACACTAGATTGCCAGATGTAAGACCAAACTCAGAAATGAACAGTTATTGCAATTTAAATGTTGCTCTATGTTGCAAATAGTTAAAATAATAAAGTGTAAACAAAAACTACATAATTCATTAATTTTCTTCAGTTTGTTCTTTACAGGTGTTGATGGTGAATATAACAGGTAAATGTTTGTTGAGTGTATCTAATTAATCACCGGATATAAATCAGCTAATGTATTAACGTAGGATTAACTATACTTTCAGATGGACAGTATAATAAGCTAGTGATTAAATGATATTATTTTTTTTTTTTCGTAATTGTGAATAACTCAATGGTAAAGGTTTTGTCTCTCTGTTGTGTTGTGTTTGACCTTATTTTGTATATGGTGTTGATCTATTTCTTTCTCTGTCTGTCTGTCTCACCTCTCTCTCTCTCTCTCTCTCTCTCTCTCTCTTTCTCTGTCTGTCTGTCTCACCTCTCTCTCTCTCTCTCTCTCTCTCTCTCTCTCTCTCTCTCTCTCTCTCTCAGACACACACACACCTGCATGCCTTCACTTTTTGCTGTCACTATCGACGTTTTGATCCCCTAATGCTCTTCTCACAGCAACTTTTCTTTCCTCTCCCTTTCCCTCTCCCTCTCCCTCACCCTCTCCCTCACCTCCTCCTCCACGTCGCCTCCGGTATTACAGATAGCGTCGGCGGCTCGTCAGCGGTAACACCTCGTCCCCTCAACGCGGCAGACTCTCCGGCACCAGCTTCTGCCTGAACGTCCCAAAGCCAGCACGTACGACCATAAAACACCACTAATCTGGACCTTGCAGATGCTGACCCTTGTCCGTTCCTTCTATCCTCCTCCTGGCCCTCCTATCCTCCTCCTCCTAGCCCTCCTATCCTCTTCATGGCCCTCCTATCCTCCTCCTCGCCCATAGTAACCTTGTGTTTTAAGCAACTTTTAGAGAATTTCAACCGTAGAACCAAACAGAATATGATTTCCTGTGCTAGCGATGAAATTGGAGGGAGGTTCTTGTAAATTTTAGGAAGATGGTTGTAAATTGTAAGGGGCATAGTTGTAAGTTAGTGGAGATAGTTGTAAATTAGTGGAAATAGTTGTAAATTTTCGGAGACAGTTATATATCTGCGGAGATACTTGTAATTTAGAGAGAAACATTTGTAAACTAGTGAGTGAAATTTCGCTGATGTTCCGAGGACAGAAATCTAACCAATTTGTCTCGTTCTGGTTGAGAGATAAGAATGCTTTATGTCTTGGGGGGAAGATTAGAGAGAATTAACATTTTCTCCCAGACGAAAGATTAGATCAGATTAAATTGTCTTGGAGGGAAATTAATTTAATACATCTTACTCGGAAGGGGAAAACCTGAAGGACTTTATATCTTGACTTAGAAGGATATTAATAAGATGAACATGTCTGGGAAGAGAGAGAGAGACAGACAGACAGACAGACAGACAGACAGATAGACAGAGATAGATAGATAGATAGAGAGAGATAGAGAGGGAGAAAGAGAGAGAGAGACAGAGAGAGAGAGAGAGAGAGACAGAGAGAGAGAGAGACAGAGAGAGAGAGAGAGAGAGAGAGTCTTATATCCTTATCATGTTTTAAAAGGAGTTTGGAGGAGAATGAATCACACCTACAAGTCCGACAGATGAGATTGGATCCCCTACTTATACCTCATAGTGTTTTGTAGGGGATTGAGGAGCCTTATAGGTCTTGAAGAGAAGGGATTAGTTGACTTAATATATCTTGACGGGTATTGTGAACCCTTATGATGTCTTGAAAGGGGGATTAGATGTCTTACTATGGCTTAAGGGAGACTAAAGGGTGTTAATGATATCTTAAAGGGAGGTTATATGTCTTACAATTTCTTAAGGGAGATTAAAAAATGTTAATGATATCTTGAAGGGAGATTATATGTCTTACGATGTCTTAAGGGAGGCTAAATAGCTTAATGGCATCTTAAAGGGAGATTAGATGGCTGGGTTATTATGTCTTAAGGGAGACTAAAGGAATTAATGATATCTAGAAGGGAGATTATATGTCTTACCATGTTTTAAGGGAGGCTAAATGGCTTAATGACATCTTAAA